>NW_024609857.1:118110650-118346032 GCF_016920785.2 Ixodes scapularis | reverse complement strand
GTAGTGGTCACTTAGTACTTCCAAGTTGATGCCTTTTTGCGTTTCGCAAAATAGTCAACAAATGGTTCTCAGAAAGAACTTGATAAAAGGTGCGGCGGCTGGCTCCCGATGTGTTTTTAACTAAATGAGTGCTTAATCGCTAGTCGGCGCGAACAGTGCAAAATCACCTCCGCGATCGAGACCAGTAATACCTAGAAAGTCGTCGACACTTCAACGTCAACGTAGTATGAATTACTATGCTATGAATTACAACCGCCTATGTGTGTTTGTTTTTGCTGACTCCAAGAATTTTGAAAAATCTTTGATGCACTTCGCGGCGAGAGTATACAAATATGCCATCAATCCTTCGTAAAAATTGTATAAAACAAATTAATTAAATACTTTGTCTGGCGGGCCAACCTCGGCAATTTATGAAATTATATGAATTTCAGCTGTTCCTTGAGCAGAAGTCGCAAGGTGGCAGACTACTTTGCCACACATTCGGTGCGGGGGGCCAAAAGCGCCACTGCAAAAGTAAAATCACTTAGTCTTGGCCCGCACGGTGACGTGCGAATTCCATCCAGCAATTGCCGAACCGCAATAGGGCGGAAGCAACGGTAACTGCAAGCTTCATTAGCAAAAGTAAATATGCGGCGTCAAGAAATACAACACCGCGCACGTGCACACCTAAGGTGAGACCACGTGATACACTCTTATGATTGCAAACCAATTTTTTTTCTACAGAAGCCTCCATAGATTCAACGAAACGAGGGTCAAAAAAGGCCGTGGCGCACGCTGTCGCAAAAGCTGTCCTGTCACGCTCCAGGCTTGTTGTTTAACAGTTTAAAGTTTGTGTACATCAAAAGTGGCTTGGAGACGCACTAACTCAGTAAAAAAAGAAAAAAAAAAGTTTATGAAGACGTGATTCTTTTTTGTTTGTGTTCACTATATCAACACTTATCAATTGTCACAAATTCGAACTAACATCTTCACTGCACGCGATTGCTTAGCGCGTCGCCTGTTCGAATCACCCTCGCTACGTCACATGAGAGCGCCCGCGAAGTGGCGCCACGAAACATCTCGTCGCCTATAATATTCGTGTAAAGCAGTAAGCGAGGAAGAAACTGATAAGACAACACCTCAGACAAGCGCCAAACTCGGTCAAATTATCTGGCATAAAATTAGTCAGCACGAGGGATCCGGAGAGGGCAGCACATAGCACAATGGCCGTCAAGAACTTAGCAAAACCAGAGCCTTTTATAAAAGGCTCTGGGCAGAACTATAGGAGACCAACCCGGAAGATGATTTCCGCGTGAGCGTAGCCGAGAAGGGGGAGGTGGGGGTAACACATGTATTCAGAAAGCAACGTACGTGTGTGGATGAAACCTTTTCTCTTCCGGCTCGGCTACTTAAAAGCGGGAGCATGTAGACGCTATCAATAACGTTTTGCCTAGTCACAAAACGATGATGTAGGAATCCAGCCCTCGGACATCAATGTTCTCGTCCTCAATATAACCCTTTTCCTGCAGCCGGCAACCATAAAGCAGACTTCATCGAGCGCATAAGACGTCCAACTGTTTACAGACAAACACGATGTTTACAAACAAGTTCGGGTTGGTCCACACCGGTTGTAGGCGCTGCGCAAAGCGCAAACACCCCCCCCCCCCCCCCCCCCCCCCCCCCCCCCCCCCCCCCCCCCCCCCCCCCCCCCCCCCCCCCCCCCCCCGAAACAAAGGGAAAAAAAACAGAGAAAACCCAGAAAGTCTGGAGAAGCAGACTGAAGAGAGAGAGCTTTCAAAAAATCATTTTTTAAACACCAAAATTGATCAAATACTGCTACTAAAAAAAAAAAGAAAACTTTTTCTGGAAACGCATAGAAAGAAACCGACAACAACATTAACGGGATGGTTAGGTAGCGAGACGCATTTTCAGTGAGTCGCGACTCTGAAAGATGCATCTATTTTGAGACGTCGACCCCGTAATAGAATGCTTCCAAAACGCTCCTGAAACAGCGAACTTCAATGCGGAGCGCAAGTTGGTCTGCTTTATGCGCAGGGGTTGCGGTGACTTCAGAACGTCGAGGTCCGATTGGTTCCGATTGGAGAGGTAGTGGGTAGACCTGAGGGAAGCTAGCATTGAGCTCTAAACGCTATTCCTCCGTTAGAGTCAATCAGAGCTCGTCGTTCTGACGTCACCGCCACCCGTGTGCAAAAAGCAGACGAACTTGCGCTCCGCATTAAGTGCACGAAGCCGCCGTCACATTGCTCCTACATTATACAGAAGAGGGCAGGGTGCTCGCTGCAGGCACAATGACAAAACTCTCTGCGGACACGCTGGTTCGAAGAAATGTTTGCTCGATACATCTTAGAACACGTCTTCAGACGGGTTTTGTACGACTAGCGTGACGGAACCACCGTACAAAGAAAAATTGAAGTTCGTCTGGTCTTCCGGATTGACAATGTTTGCCCGAAAGAACGAGACGGCAAGCGTTTTCAACATCTCTGGCATGTCTGATTGCGACAGAATAACAAGCTGGGAAACGTAACTAAACACAAAAAAAACACGATGATGGAAGGCGTAGAGCTAGAGTGTGACTATTTCGATTGTCAGGCATTCAGTAAAAGTATATTTTTTGTGTATAAGTACGCGTAGCAGAGCGCGTTGGATAAACTCTAGTTCACACTGAAAGAATAAAAACATTGAAATGGACGAAGCACAGACACTCACAGTTGTTTCAACGAGCAACGACATATTTATATGATGCTCATCACGCTACGAAAACCACTTTCGTCACAGAGGAAATCAAGAAAGACGAAAATACTAGAAAAAAGATACTACGTAGAAAAAGATAAAGGTAAAGATAGCTGAATTTAATTCCCTCTGGAGGGAGAAGAAAAGTGAAGGAGGCTTTTTCTGTGATAACTCTGGCGCCTGGAATTCCAGCTCCGTTGTCGATAAGGACTGCGAAGACTCTGAAACTCGTTTATTTCAGTGTTTTTATTCCTTCTGTGTGAGCTATATGATGTATATACAGGCGCTTTACTTTTCGTGTATAATTTCTTTCATTGGTTTGTTGATGTTGAAGTGTGACAGATTCTCTCTTTTTTGTTCCTTTTATTTAAAAGGCCACTGTCTTGTGGATGATTTTAATGTTGTAGCATACTCGCATTTATTATATTGCTCAACGGAGACATGTTCTGTAGTTTTCAATGTGCAGTTTCTTTATATATATATATATATATATATATATATATATACACAACACGGGCACTTCACGTCATCGTACGTGGTCTCCGAGGAGGATATAAAGGAATATGTGCAGATGAATGAACCGTACTTAATCCAATGAATCAGAGAATCCAAGTTTTCAGGAACCCGCCGAAAGCCAAAAAACGGCGGAGCCAGGATCCTGGCTCCGCCGTTTTTTGGCTTTCGGCGGGTTCCTGAAAACTTGGATTCTCTGATTCATTGGATTAAGTACGGTTCATTCATCTGCACATATTCCTTTATATATATATATATTTAATGATACGTGAAATTGTAATTAATGTTGAGCAAATATTCTGTTCATTGACTTGTTTTGAATCGCTTTGGTGGACCGCAACATTTATTTATATTCAATGGGTCATCTTTGTTGTTTTGCGCTGCTATCAGGCACCTAGCCTTTTACTTCCCCCCCCCCCCCCCCCCCCCCCCCCCCGGGGGGAGCGGAAAATTCCGCGAAACATATAAAGGAGACAATTACTCCTCAGACAGTGTCCGTGGACTGTGCTTCGTATGGCGCGTTAGATTTGTGACCACAGCCTGAGAGAAGTGCAGACGTACGGTGCAAAAGAGAGTGGTCTTGCTGGCTCGAATCAGTCACATTGTTTCCCGACGCAGAGTGGCGCGTTGGGAGCTGACCCGTAGCCCCTTTTCCCCCGTCTCTCGCAGAATCGGTCCCGGCTAGTCAACTAGCTTCCGAGGAACATCTGCCTTCTGTGAAGGTGTGCGTCGAAGAGTCGTCCTCAGCCGTGCTGCAGCAGTGAGCCTCTCCCTCGGAGTGGTGCGAAGCTTTCGTCCATTTGGTCGTCCGTTCCAAATTCCCCTCATCATGCGCCCCGGCGAATCTCCTGCCATTCCCCAACGGTAAGCGGCTTTTCTGTCCAAATGTCTCGTTTGCGTCTTTTTTTTTTTTTGAGACTGGAACGCGTTTGCGATTGGTGTCTTTTGCCGCGGTCTTAGATGTAGTCCTTCGATTTTTTGCCCAATGACGTCATAAAAACTTCCCGCTGTTGCCGTCCGCGATTCCTCTGCTGTGCCACACAGCAGAGGAAGTGGACTTAAGACGCCTGTTCAGCTGCAGGTCGCTCTCTACCCTGGCAGTCCACGGAAGCTTCAGCAGCCGGGATTTTGAACGCCACCACGACAGCGAAACTCGCATCCTCTTCTGCTTATTTTGTTTCCAAAACTTCTACGTCCAACCGCCAGGATCGCGACATCCGACAGCATGACACTCCGGCTTTTGTGGCGTCATTTGTCGCCACTTCGGGTCGGGATTATATATCGAAGCATTGGCGATCAAGGGCGCTAAACACACCGGTCCGAGACGCGTTCAGGGCACCGTATACCTTCGTTCGTACGTTCCGCATAAAACCACTATGCGGATCTGATATCGCGAAAAAAACTTTTTCCGATCCTTCAGAGATGCCAGGACAACCCTAGAGAGAGGAAAACGATACCGCCCGGACTTCCTGACAGCGTCTTTACATCTGAGGCAGTCCCATTTTTATCGTAACTGTCGCCAGGTGCGCCCACTCTGCGCTAAGCTCCAAAATGGCGGCGCCCACAAGGTAATCCGAGAATGGGCTGCTGAATACTTCGAGCATAGCACATTTCCTATTTTTGGTTGAGCCTATTTGCATTTTTTTTCTCAATTTCTTAGACGTGCATTTAAAGGGAAGATGGGGCACTTCTACATTTGAGAAAAAACGCTTGAATTGCGTTCATTTGGCCTTTAGATTAACAGATATCAAAATTATATTTCAATGCGACGCGCCGGAGAGCCACAATAGCAATTTCAAAATAGGGCTGAAGCCCCGCCCCCCTAGCCTTGGGCAGCCAAAAGATCCGTCGATGACGTCACGGACAGCGACTGTTTTTCGCGTTTTCTCGCACTTAACAATACTTACGCAGCAAATGGTTTGGGTATTCGGGTTCACGGGGTAAAAATACACTAGAATTCACTTCTAACTCATTTTTTCCAAGAAGCTCCGTAGCTTCCCTTTAAGTGTCTTGAGAACACAATTTTTTCATATAAGAGAGACAGAGAGAGAGAGAGAGAAAGAGAGGGAGAGAGAAGAGAGAAAAAAAGGGGTGCTAATAATGCGCGAGCTCCGCGTTTATTAAAAGACGAAATCTAAAATTTGGAATATTTTTTCTTTATTCTGTTCAATGAAAGTTTGGGGCAAATAAAACTTCATTATATTGGTTTGTGGATATTGTTCTTAAGAATTTATCATCTGACGAAGGACGCTGCGTCATAATAGAGCAATGCAAAACACACGGTCGTTGGATGGGACCGTCTTATTTGCAGATTTAAATTCTAGTTTTGTTTATAATATATTAATCTAGAAGTACAATAGTAAAATAAAACGAATAAAAAATTTTAAAATATCAATAAAATTAAAAATGGCAACGAGTTTTTACACTGTCTTAAAAGCTTACGTTCATTAGTCGCCGCTGATAAGGAAGGATCTTGGGAATATTAGTGGCTTCAAAATGTACATTTCCGCCACTTCTACTCTAACGTACATCCAGGAGATAATTTAAAAAAAATTATTTGCTTATCTTTATTTTTCACTTTTCGTGACACAATCTCGGGCTCCAGATGAATCCGTTTATTCATGTTTCCACCATACCCACCGAGCAATGAAGATCTGTTTAACAGGTAGCGCCATCTTACGCAGAATAGCTTTTAATTTTGAATGTCGGTTCAGACATACATAACAGCAGTATATATACTCCGCCGCACCTTACAATGGACCGCAGTGGACGGCACGTGCCATCATAGCCACTCGAGCGCTGTGAGCGTGTCACGTGACTTCGCAGCCCGCGCTTGTACCTGTGCTCCTCCCAAAGGTCATGTGACTCGCGTGAGACTTTTGATTGACTTTGGTAGTTCGTAGCGTCTTCACGCGGTCGATCCTAAGAGGAAACGAAGTTTAGGCACAGCTCTCATGCAGTACTAACTTTAAAGTAACTTTGCACTTATGCAGCCTTGCGTTAGCGTTCTATCCCTTATTTAGAGCTAGGTAGTGCCATTTCCAGCTCTGACTACTAGGGCCTAGGAAGTCCCGGAAGCAGCCATTCGACCCGATCCCGTGCTTAAACGCCCGAGCTCCGTTCCCAACTCCGACGCAGCGCTTGTGTCCAACCGTTCGGTGGCGTGACCTTTCCTTACCACCAGCTGCGCGTATTTGCAGCCAACCTAGAGTAACTGAACGGAACATGTACAATTTCTTCAGTCAACCGAGGCACCTCCTGTTCACTGCTGTGGTACATCCATATTAAGATGTTTCTCCCCTTCTTTTCTTTCTGATTTCAGAAAGGCGACTTTCGAAGCCGAAAGCCGCAAGATGTCCGGCTTCAAGTCGTTCTCTAAGGACCCCCAGTCCCCTTTCAAGAACAACAGCTCCACCGACCAGAAGAAGACCGAGCAACCACGGAACCCCTGGGGTCCCACCTTCAAGGACCGCCAGCACTTCGTGGACATGCATTTCAACTGAACTGAATCTTCGGGGCAGGGGCCCAACACCTCCTATTTAACGAGGCCCTAGTGCTGCCCTCACTACGTCATCCATAGTAGGCCAACGCGGAGCACCGATTAGACAGAAGTGTTATGTCTCCGTCCGGCTGAGCCTCGTGTCCTCACTGATGGTACACTGGTCCCTGCCGAACACTGACCCAGCACTCACTTTCAATCTGTACTCCGCCCTGGCCTCCGTTTGGTGACAGAATTCAGCACCAAGGCCTCGTTACCTAGGACGCGATGGCGGGAGGCGCTTCCCGAGCCCCGCACCCCTCTTCCGACTTCCGTTAGGGGCTTCGCAAATGAGACGCATCGCTTTCGCAGCACCTGTAGGGAGGTGCCTTCTGTACCCGTATTTGCTACGAGCTTGCCGCACTGGTGACGATGATTACTTTGATGTCATATTTACAAGTTATACTTGTGTCTGTAGAATCTCTGTGTAGGTGTTTTCTAAACAAATATATGGTACTTATATACCGTTAATGAACAAAGATATTGTATATCCTAACTTTTTTTTTCGTTTCTACTTCTGTTTAATTTACAATAAATTCGGCCTAGTGCCTTCACTGCCATATTCATTGGCGCCGACTCCTTTGGGAATCGCAGTCCGCAGGATACGCCCCTTCCTCGCCCCCCCCCCCCCCCCTCCTCTTCCTTTTTTTTCCAACAAGTTTGGTCATGTTATTAATCGGACAGTGCTGGCGCACTTCCGGTCTGCGTATATTTAATAATATGATAAGCATCATTCTTTGCATCTAGGTGTGAAACAGTTCTGGCAATATTATATGCGACAATTTCTCGAATATAGGACATGCCAGGTACCATCAAAATGTTCCTAAACTAGTTTACTCAGCCATGGGAATATGTCCAGCCTTCGGCCCTTCTCTCAGTGTTACATGGGTAGTGACTTTCATTTGTCATAGCACCAGGGGGCGTCGTCCTGTGTATATTTGGAGCCGCGCTGCACGAATCTTCGTGACCACGGGCACGAGCATATTGAAGATTTCAGCGTGGATTGGAAACCAGAGCAAATAAGTAAAGAGCAAACATGTGATTCTGCGCTGAACATGGAAAATCTAAAAAAGATACCTTTGAAATAATTCTTAAAGCTTTTGATCAAAAAGCAATGAGTCGTGCGAAGGGCTTTGAGTGGCATTCGTCCCTCAAGAACGGCATAACACCATCAGAAGACGAAGAAAGATCGGGGAAAGCTCCTGGAAACACAACCTTTAAAACTTTTCGCATAATTTGGAAACTGATTGTGCAAAAGGATCGTCGGGTTAGTATTCAGGAGGTTGTTCACTTCGCCGAACAGGGCAGGGCAGGGCACGGCTCATACGGAACAGTGCAGGCAATTCTCACGTATGAACGGTCGCCGTTTTGAAACCGTGAACGCAACCTAGTGCGAATCGCAGAACATGGCACGCTTCAAGAAAATGTCTGTCGAGGAGCTTTCTAATGGTAGCAAAAGAGCTGAAGCGCTGTAGTGCTGCACAAGGGGTTCTCTTTGAATGAAATATACATTACTTATTTATTTATTTATTGTAGAGCTGGCTTTTGAAATTTTGAGATAGCACCTCGTAGATTTCATGTAGCGAATACTGCAAAATATTGTCTAGCTCAAAACCGGAAGTGTGTGATGGGAGCTGCGGGGGTCCTATAATGGTCGCCGATTTACTTCAGAATTCAATCACCACACCAATAGACACACCTGAGCTGGTAATCCAAATAATTAAGTCGCTTAACTTTTTAATTTTGTTCTCACCGAATTTTTTTATAAAATATTTCAATGGACGCACAGGGGATGTGAAAAGAGATATTGGCACATGTTTGTTAATACGGAAGTACACCTTGTTCCCGAAAATTTACGGGAACATTATTTGTGTGAGTTGAATGCCGCGGAAGCATTCAAGCTTCCTCAGCGTTGAACACTTCCGCAGTATTCAACTCCAGCACTTCCTCGTAAACAAAAAAAAAAAAAAAAACGCAACGTACTTTGTTTTATACTGCCTGCGCTATCTCAACATCTTTCTACATGTCCTGTCACGCCAATAGTAAACGTGGCGAAATTTGAATGTCTGAATTTAGAGACACTTAATAGCGTGCCGAGAGGAGCAAAGCCTGAGTATTCAGAAAGTATTGTTTTGCCTGGCTAACAAAAAAGGAAAGCCAGAGCACTCTATGGGCTGTTTCCTCACTGGCGCAACAAAGTTTCAGCTTACGGGAACGAGCTCTCAGCAAGCCTTAGAGTAGGGTGCCTACATGTTTCCTCCGCTCAGCGGAAAGATGTAGGCACCCTACCTTAGAGTAGCGTATACGCAAAAGCTTTTGCGCACGCAAAAAATTAGTGTCTTCCCCAATATTTATTTGCGTACGCAAATCTTCTCGCTCGCTATTCTTAAACACGTTAATAATCCTTAAAACCACATACAAAAAAAAAAAAAAATTACGAGCGTCGGTTTCCGTTTATTGCAACACCAGCTAGACGGGAGGTCTGTGCACTCAAATGTTGACGACATCGCACTGCGATTCAGCGCGGGCTGTGGTTGGACACGAATGATGCGTCATCGTTCGGCTAAGATCCGTGTCCACTCAGCGGATAAAAGCACACTCGCCGTCGGGCTCGAGTTCAATCGCCGAGTTGGTGCCGTGGTGGTGCGATGGAAGGATGTATACACAGTTACTTTCTTGCTACGTTTGATATAGCTACACCTCCTGCACCAACAGCACCGGCCTCACATCTCCATATTAAATTTACGAGTGGAGCATACCTTACAACATTTACAAAAAGTACAATCCTCTGCACTTTTCATTACCGCGATACCTTTTTTTTTCTTCGCCGGTATAAGTTGGTGCAGGGAAACCGAATGACCCTACTGTTGCCCCTTAAAAAGTTTAATTTTTCAGAGTTCCTCATACGGAGCATTTGGAAAGCCAATCGGTTTGCTCTACAGGTGGCAAGTACAAGAAAAATTCCTTCGCATATAGCATGTGGCGCCACCGAACTTGCCCTCATTACGCCGAAACACCTCTACAGCGACTGGGATCTCCAAACACTGTGTTAAAGGTAGCTTTGTGTCGGTGGTCTTCGGAGAGTTTACCAAGCGACGAAGCACTAAATACGCTTGGACCGAGAAATATGACTCCCTCTAGGGAACTTCACAGGCGAAACATCATGCCCAATGGAGATCGCAATGTTTGAGACGTACGAAAGATAGGTTATCTTACCCAATTAAAACAAATTAAAAACACTACATGCTATCAAAAAAAGAACTTGGTTCAATCAGAAGTATACAATTGCACACCATACTAATGTTCTGAATATTACAACCCAGCGAGCAATCTTCGCAGCCCAGCAGGCGCATGTTCCTCGTTTTGAAAAGTGAGAAAAAGTTTGAAAATGTCACCGACTAGAACTTTTATTTTGGCTATGGTGCATACTACGGCCCGAAATAGAGTTAAGCCTCATTTATGACTATCTAAAGAAACGTTGTGGGCGATGAGGACGTTAAAGCATATGGCAGGAAACCACATTCACTGCTGTCGTTCCTTGTTTCGTTCAATCAAATGGTCCCCAACGGCGTTTGAAGAAGCGCCCTAAATAATTTGAAATTAAAAACTTGGAGTAAGTTCAAGTTGTAAGTCGGGTCCTCGTGAGCTTGGGCAAGGGAAGACGCCCTGACTTTTCCGAAAATAACCAGTGTGTGGCAAGCGCACTGGACCAGAGGAAGAATACGGGAGCTGTGAAGCTGCGATAGACGTGGATACCTGTTTATCCCAGACAACAAAACTTCTAGGTAATTCCTAAACGGCATAGTTTAACTGTAAGCTAGCCCATTCATTCTTTGTGTGAAGCACTTTTTTTTTTTGTGAGTTTAGTGAGCTAGAGGGAAGTTTAAATGGGTCCTCCGATCGCATAGCAACCATCACCGAGCACCGATCTTCGGAACGAACCCGCACGTAAATGCATCTTGTTTTCACCGCCATGGCAGTTTTAATTAATACAAGTATTAATTATTATTGACAACATGCATCAGAAAGTACGAATACACACCTTCAAGGAAACTGTATTTTTCATTTCGTCGACGCTGAAGTTGGATTATTTCGAACGCCTCCACCACTGTTTGTAAATGTAAATGAAACGCCAAAGTGTATTTCCCCTATGCCAATCTAATTGAATGCTGTATCGGTTTCAAAGCAAATTAGTTATTTATCTCAAAAACTAGACCAGGTAGATTCGTATTTCTTACAATTTTTTCTCCAAATATTAAGAAAAAATAAAGAATACATAGTTTCGAGTATATTCTTACTTGTTTTATTTTTGACGAGGCATTAAATCCCATCCTAAAAAAAACTACCCGACATTGCATGTATCTTGCGTTTGTCTGCAATATCGATAGAGTAATCGTGTAAGTTACAATAAATTATTAGATTCCATCTTACGGCTAGCGACTTGCAACGGTAGGCCATAACGTTTTCGGTAAAATAATTGTAATTATTTACTTTTCTTTTTTTCTTTTTTTTTTTTTGGGGGGGGGGGGGGGGCACATGCATTTTACTACAATTACCGACAGGATAGAAACTGCAGGGCGTGGCCCGATATATACATCCCCGTTCCCTATCGAACTCGATTCATTGTCTCACTTTACAACCAACGGACCTGCGCAGTGGTTTTATTAACAAAAACTAAATGCCCCACCCAGCACGCCTGATGACGCCCCGTTTCGATGACATAAGTCCTCTGCCGGTAGGACTGGCAGAAATGTCGTTGTCGCCATAATAAATTATAAATCATAAAATCATAATCAATAATCATAAAATGCTTAGCCAAAGGATATGTGTTCGTCCGTCCGTGCGTCTCCCCGCTGTTTTTAGCGAGGACGTTAACGTCACTGATGCAACGTCACTGATTTATGTGGTCATGTGACACCACAACTTCACACAGTGACGTCAGATGGCGGGTCGTAAATTTATCCCCTAAATTTAAAGGGAAAATTGAAGCCACGTGACGTCATGGCATGACGCCACACAACGACTTGAGACTGCGATGTCGATTTCACCGCTGAACTTAACGGGGATATTTGTCACGTGACCACATCATGGTTTAGGGGGGCCACGTCATGCTTACACTTACAAAACGCGGGGCCTGGCAGCCTTTAGATGCTCAAAACCTTTTCTCACGTCGCCTGACACCTCTACTAATGGTGTGTGTTTGTGTGTGTGCGCGTTGTAGGTGAAAACGGGGGAAGGGGGAATGGAGAGTCAATCGTGTATGCGCAAGCGGCGCTTTTGTCACTGACTCTACTACTAATGGTGTGTGTGTGTGTGCGTGTATGTGTCATTAGGTTGTTTACAACCTGCAGCTCGGTCGCCCACAACGAATGAGGAAGCACATTGATATAAAGAAGCGGACTGTCTGTTCAAACAATATTAGGGAAACCCCGAAGACAAAATGTATACTTTTAACAAATGTATAATTTTTTTTTTTAATTATTGAAGACGCGGAGAGGGGGGGAGAACAAACGATTGCGCGCCTTCCAAAAGCTTGAGGCAATTAACAATGTCCCCTACGGTTATAGAAGATTGCAAACGGGGCTACTGGTCGTTCCCATGCCTCTGCTCGCGCGGGCACGCCCGTCCAATAGACCTATAGACCATTTGCTATATTACCCAAGCATCAAGGAGAATGCAGGGGCTGGTGTTCCACGCGCCAGACGCGCGCGCCTTTCCCGTATAAAAGATTCGAAGTAAATACCCGATGTAAATCGTTGACGAACGCGCGTGCAAAAAGCCATTTGTTTTAGGTTTTTGCATTAGAAAATTTACTAATGCTGAGGCCAGCACGTGCGTTGCGTGGAACACCAATCCATGCATTATCCTTGATGCTTGGGTAATATAGCAACATGTCTATGGGGGGGTATTCACTGGACGCCATATTTGAGGGCGATGTTTAGAGCGCATGCTCAGAACGAGCTCACATTAATAGCCTGCTAGGACCGGCAACCTTGATGGTGCGGAATGCACGTCGCAAAAAAACTGCGGAAGCTCGCCGTCAGCACGCGCCCAGCAGCCGCGCACACAGATATGGCCGCCAGTGAATACTCCCTATTGCAAACTGTTCCAAAACACGTTCACGCGCACGCTGCATGTGCTTCCGTGCATGGGGCACCAGTCGAGGCTCCCCGCTTGCAATCGTCAGAGCCGTATATGTAAAGAGTTTTGTTATTCGTTGGGTAGTATAAGAGACAAATCAGAAGGCCCCATTGGCCGAAAGCGGGCTGGGCGTGTTCTATGGCGTCTTCAGAAACACGAATGTGGCCAATCAGAAGCCAGAAATCATATACCCTGGCGGTGGTCGCGAGAAACAAACTTAATAACTGCGTCGGAGTAACTCTCGCTGACTGAAAATTGTGCGCACGTGATGTTTCAATCACGGTCGTCCAAAATCACGGTGGAAAAGTGCGACTAGCGGAACGATCGACATAATGCGTACGCCAGGCGCCGAGGGCCGGGAATCTGCCGTCCGAGCGGTCACGCCCTGTCCAAGCACGACAGAGTTGAGCAGCGCATTCGTTTCTTACATCATTCTGCATGATCATGATCGAAACATTACGCGCACCCTATTTTCAACCATGAAGAGTTACTACACTTCACTCTTACGCGCTTATTAAAACTGTATACCTTTGATTAAAACAGTTTCTCCCTACCAACGCTATAGGATTTTTTTAGGCTTCTCGTTGGCCAAGAGAGCATGCCAAGCCCCTTTTCTGCGTCTGGTGCATGTCCTGGCTCTGCCCGTTCCTCCTATTGACCAAACTTTTTCTATACAACGCTCTGGCAATCGTCTATACTATCTATAGTCACTACGACAGTTAGTATAATGTCACAACAGGAGCGAACGGCTCCATATTCCACTGAAATAAAATTCGACAGCGAAATCGACTCGAAACGATGTGCCAGTAACTAGCACTCTTCCCAAAATATATTATTATTTTATTTATCTAACTTTTTTTTAAAAATAAGAACGTTCATTTTATTTTGTGCTGTTTTTAACCTTGATAAATGGATGCTAACTGCTGTACCCTTTTTAACGGGCGGTAGTCCGTTATAAAGAATACAGCCGTTGCCCAGAAATCGTCCACATCCCTGTCACCTTTTTCGCACGACAACTTTTTCTGACCCAGATAAAAATTGTAATGTTTTTGTAGGTGTTTTTCTACAATATTAGGGCACTTCGTTGGCAGAACGCGTATATTTTGACGAGTAACCGATCTTGTTGTCTTAGTCTTCTTAAACCATGTAATAAAAAATAATAGCTGATGTCAGCTTTCTTAGTTTTTAGTAACAATGGTACGCAGAAGGTTTCTGGCTTTCCTGTCGTTGGCTGTCGCAGTGGAGGGACGCTGCGCCGCAGTTGCCGCAATTGACATCGATAAAAAACACAGAGGTGTGGTACGTGTTTTGGACTGCGTATTGACATTCTATTATTTCTTTACCCTAGGACGTAAAGTTAAAGTAACTCCGCCAAAGTAACGACTTTCTTTTTAAAGTAACGGTCAATAACTTTTACAGAAGACTAATTGTAACAGTAATTAGTTTCAATTTAACCCTGGATAATTGTAAATGTAATCCCTTACTCTTTTTTTAAGTGACGAGTAAAAGTCTGGTCGCTGTATCCAGTGACACTATGACTTTGCAACGTGACGTCAATTTTACCGCTAAATTTAGCGGAGAAATGTATATATAGTGTCCTTTCATTTTGGGACGTCAAATCACGCGACACCATGACGTCACGTCACTTGATCACGACATGCGATTTCAGATCTCTTGACATCAGTTTGGGAAATTTAAAGGTGCACTAAATGTTTCTGAGATTGTCTGTTCCTGGTGATAACTCATTATACGAAACATTAACATCCCAGAAACTTAAAAATTATGCTCGTGCGACGTTTATTTCTCTACCAAAATGTGAACGAAGTTTGTGATACGCCCCTTTGTGAGCAGAAATATCTGGAGTACAGAATTCAGCGGAGGCGCCGGCAGCGGAGGCGCCGCCGGCGCCTCCACCAAATTTTGTTTCAGATTTTTCCGCTCAAAAAGGGGCGTGGCACACACTTCGATCACATTTTTAGTCGGGAAATAGAAGTGTCGAAATCATAATATTTGGATTTCAAGTATGTTTGATAAGTTATCCTAAGTTGATAAGTTATCCTAAGTTATCCCTGAAGATAAGTTATCACCAAGTACAGACGATGTAAACGTTTTTAGTGCACCTTTAAGTCCCGCGACGTTATGATATTACGTGACACCGTGAAGACAACTTCTGCAAAATTTTAAGGGTAAACGGACGTCGCGGCGTCTTCCTGGTGTAACGTGACGTAAGGCATCAATTTTCCCGCTACATGAAAGGGGCCGAGAAATGAGTTTTGGGCTGGGAGGAATGATTTTAAATAGGAATTTTACTAATCGCGTATCGTTTAGTGGACGGCTAAAAGAAAACTGGTACACGAGAGTAGAAAGTCCAACAGCCTGCCTTGCGGTACGAAACTTTTGAAGATATAGCTGACTGTTGCATGCTTACCCCCTTTCCTCAAAAGGCTCTCTGCCTCTTTAGTGTCATGCATCCGCGGTGCCCAAGTACGCCAGCCAATCCTAGCTGGACACGAGCACGTTCGTGGCCAGCCACTGCCTGTCAGGTTCTTGGGAATTTTTAGCGAACCGTTACCATGTTGCGTGTACCCCACTACCGGAGCCTTCGAAGCATGTTGTTAAGCGCGCACTCCCCACGATCACGGAACTTCGGGCACGCGCTTAAAAGCATGCTTCAAAGGCTCCAGTTGTGCGGTGCGCGGAACAACCTCATGGTTTGACATAAGTACTCAAATATCCATTTGACGTGTTTCTTGTCACTCTCATGTCCAAAGAAGGGGAAAAAAAACTTGATGGATATTAAATGAAAGAAAAGTCATTTTGTACGGAGGTCGACTTGCCGGGGCAAATATCTGGCCGAAGTTGCAGAGTGGCGCTCTCATGACCGCTGGATCGAGTCTGTTCTTTGGGGCGTCCCGACTGCTCCAGGGTATTGGGGTGGCTCGTAGAGATGGCTCTCCTATCAAAATCGGGCATCGCCGGTATTTCACGGCACCAAGCTTGCCTTCGGGCCTTTTTTCCTTGAACCGCTCTGTGCACTTACTTCTATTCGCTACTCTACATTTCTGTGGATCTTCCAGTTCTTTTTCTTTTTTCTGCCGACTGTCGTCTATGTTGTTTTTTTTCCGTTTATTAAACACGCCTCAAGTCGCTTGGTTCAGGCATTAACTGACGGGGGGGGGGGGGGGGGGGGGGGGGGTTAAAAATGTATTGACACGAAATATGTTTCCATAACGAACTTCTTAGAAAAAAAGGACCATAACAATCTAGGGATGTAGATAAATACAATACAAAGAAATTCACACGCACAGAAGCATCATTCATGAGTACCGCAAAGTGATAATTCGCACGATGTTTTGAATTTTGCTCTATCTGTAATTTCTACAATATTATGGGGCAGAGAGTTCCGCTCGGAAATGGCAAGCTGCAACAGGGAGTTGAGAAATTGGCTCGTACGACATAATTGTGGGCGAAATTTACGAAGATGATTTTTCTCCAGAAAAAAAAAAAAAAATGCGATAAGTGTAATAACCGCTTCTTGACTGGAACATCAAAAATAGTAAATGTTGTGGATGAACGCAAGACTGGAAACGTGTGGTGTCTGATAAAGGCAAATTTGCTCAATGTTTTAGAACCTATAGTCTCGTAAATGGTGAATAGTCTAAATATAAAACGTGCTCCCTTGCTTTGAATTCTTTCTATTTTATTAATAAGATAATCCTGATAAGGAGCCCTTATAATTCTAGCACACTCAAGCTGGGACCCGACAAATGACGAATGACAAAATCATTACAGTGCCATGACGGCACTTACCACTTGCGAATCGCAAGTTCCACACTGTGCTAAAAATGCACAATAGAAGCTTGGAATCATCGGCTCCGGTGAAATACGACGTTACAAAAACGTGATTTCTTAAATCACATTTGAGTTGATGATCAAATCTAAGGAGAGGACGAAGTTGAAAAATAATGTTATGGTTCCTTTAATACCCAATGTTCTTCATTCCTCGAAACGACTGCTTCAAGTTTCCTAAGTAAATGTAAGTGATCGCTTCAAAAAAGCAAAGGTTCGAATCCTTTAGCGGGCTCGCCAAACTGTCTTTTCTTAAATAATTATCAAATATATGAAAGAAAAAAAAAAGGAAAAACGAAAGGAATTAAAAAATATGAAAGGGAAATGGAAAGTGCAGGTAGTAGGGAGAAATGTGATAAATTGCACTGGGAGGAGAGGGAAACTTCAAAGGTCTATCCTCGAGGCCAGCGTACTCGAAGAACTCCAGTAGAGCAATGAATTTTCCGGCGACGGCGGTTGGTGCCAGAAGAGAAAATGATGGTCCCTTCTGTAGGATTGCCAATTTCAATTGTGAAGAGCTTGGCGAGCAGGGCGACGAATGAAGCCCTCCTTATGATTTGTTTGTTTGTTTATTGGTGTAACCCGGGAGGGTATGGCAACTGCGAGCGGGCATTACGCCCATACCAAGGGGTCCACAGTGCGTCTATGGCAGTAAAAGAAAAGAAAAATAATAAATAACTAGAATCGGTACATAGATAAAAAGGTAAGTTCCGTGGGAGAATACAAATTGAGTTAGATGCTCCGCAGGTGGGCTGTGACGCCCTTCGTAAATGTTCGTAGTGAGGCACTGTCAACTGGTGGTAAATTGGTGATTGCCTGGGGAGGGACCTCCAAAGTTGCACCGCACTGGGTGCGAAGAAGTGCGAGTGATGGAGCGTTCGGGTCAAAAGGGGCTGCAGACCACCGGTGGGGGTCCGCCGCAGGGAAGAGCCAAAAGGAGGGAGGAGTACGGTAGCAGGAAAGTGGCTAGGACCCGCGTGGTTGCTGCTTGACGCCGAAGTTGAAGCGGGTCCCAGCCAACTGAACGGAGGAGATCTCTAGTGTTCTGTTCTCGATAGGGTGGTGTTCGGGGGCCAAGTTGGCGTCTCATAATAAGGTAGGCAGCGCGACTTTGTACCGATTCGAGGGAGGCAACAAGTTGCCTGGTTGCCGGGTCCCAGACCGAGCAGGAAAACTCCAGGATGGGCAACACCAGCTCTGTGAAAAGCAATCTGGGCACATCGGGACTGGCTCCTCTTGTTGACCGGATGACGAAGCGAAGGAGTTGTCTTGCCCTGGACACGACGTTTTGGACGTGGTGACGGAAATCGAGATGCTGGTAGAGGACGACCCCTACGTGGCGGATGTGCGTGTTTCTTGTGATCTCCACTCGTCTCAGGAAAAGTGTTGGAGGGGTCGAGGATTGACGCGAGGCAGTGATGCGCATGATAGTGCATTTGGTTAAGTTCAGGGGAGTTTATTATCTTTCGACCAGAGAAGATTGCTATCTAGGTCGGCTTGTAAGCGTGCGTAATCTGAGGAAGATGATCGGGGTGGATAAGGGTGAGGTCATTGGCGTATAAGAATGGGGTGGAAAAGAGGAAAGATGTGATGTCGTTAATGAAAATGTTGAACAGGGTGGGACAGAGTACGTTGCCTTGGGGTACGCCCTGGCGTACAGGTGTCGTGGTAGAGTGGGTGTTCTGATAGAACACATGCTGGCTGCGTCCTGGGAGAAAATCCTGCAGCCAGGCATACAGGGAGCCAGGTATTCCCATATGTTTGAGCTTAGGTAAAAGCAGGTTGTGGTTAATGGAATTGAACGCCTTTCTGAAGTCCAGTTGCACAAATTTGCAAGGGAGGCGGCTGTCGAGGCTGGCACTAAGCGTACGTATTGGTGACAGATGCAATGGCCGTCTCACAACCCCTGCCAGGGCAAAAGCCATACTGATGTGGGCTGAGGAGATTCGACTGGGCCAGAAGATGTTCATTGACTACCCGTTCCATTCTCCGGCACACTTGAGATGTAGTGGAGATTGGCCAGTAGGAAGTGATTTCAGACTTGGGGGCTTCATGTCCTTTCTACAAAGGTGTTACTGGCGCAACTTTCCAAGAACTAGGCACTGAACAATTTGTGAGGAAATCATTGAAGAGACGAGTAAGAACGGGGGAGATGCGGACAGCGCAGGCTTTGAGAAAAGCAGGATGAATGCCATCTGGCCCGGGGCGTTGTGAGGGGTTGAGGCGGGACAGGGCTTCGTAGAATTCGTTTGGTAGGATGTCTATGGAGGACAGCACGGTTTCTGGGACAGTTCGGGCGGGCAAAATCTCGGGATGTGCGGGGGAGGAGTCCGGTGTAGCAGGGTCAGTTAGTGGGGGCGCCAGGGAAAATTTGTGGGCGAAGAGTTCGGCTATGTCGTTGGGTTTGAAGTAGGGTATACCATGATGTATGAGGACGGGGGCTTGGGACATTTTCTGTTGGCGGTGAAAGTAGGTCCAGAAAAGTTTGGGTTGACTGGCAGCTTTTGCTGCTAATTGTTGCAGGTAGTTGTTGTGGGAGATGTGGGTAAGACGCTTGACATCCCTGCGAGCCTCGTGGGCTCGGGCAAGATGGGCAGGATTTTGGCTTTTCTGCTTTTTCTATGAATAGGCGGTGCTTGTGCCTGATCAGAGCTTAAATCTCCTTTGTCATCCACGGGAGGTTAGCTCGCTTCCGACTAGCCTGGACAAAACACACATTCGCGCTGGATGGCTGACATTATGTCGAGCCAGAGGTCGTAGGCATCATCAGTGGAAGGATTGTCAAACACCATCGACCAGGGAGACGCTCGCACCATGTTTTAGACAGGTCAACAATGTAAGTACTTCCAACCGGTATTTTGTCTTACTTGCGCTCTTGCTGCAATAAATTCTGCATCTTCAGCACAAAGACCCTGGGTTGCAACCTGTGGCAACTCGCGACGGACGTAGGGAACAGTGGTGCCATGTGAAGAAAAAGGAAATATAGAGCTTGTGCATGAATGTAGAATGACCTTGCTGTGGTCCAGCTTCATAAATAAGGTTGGACAAAAACGATGGTGATCTAATTAAAATGATTAAACATCTTAAGACTGCTAAAGCAGTGATGCTGCACCAAATAAGAACTTGATATATTACATAATATGCCAATATATTAAGATACGCACCACCACAGTTATAAAATTGCATATTTTCTAGTGGCAATACTACTAAGAAGCTCAAAACATAAATTTTTCAGACGATATATGAAATAAAATTAATTATAAACCACACTGTATGCACACTGTACGGACACTGTCGGTGATCACTTATATAATGGAAACAATATATTATTAAAATACTTCAGAACTATATTCTGAAATATGATCTATTAACTCGCACGGAATATGAATTCAAGGTGAATAGAACCACTGACTTGTTAGAAGACTTTTACTATGTAAATAAATAAAAAAAAAACGAACAGTTGTAAATAGGCTCTTGTTTTATTCATATACTTTAGTAATTCCTTTAAAACAATGAACCACAATAAGTTACTAGATATATTACACAGTATTGGCATTCAAGCAAGATGCATGACTTATTCCGGACTCATTTTCATGACCGGTATCACATAGACCGACTAGGCTAAAAATAGGGAGTTTTCGTAGACCGCGCTGCCCCCTCCGCTAAGCGTTCCGCAACGAAGAAATTGCTACTGCGCCTGCGCGCCGATAGCCTTGACTGTGGAGTTCCCGCTATCGTAGCGGGTTACGGAGGGCCTTGCGGGACGGCGAAAACGATCTACGAAAACTCCCTAATATAGCAGAGAAGTCAGTCAAGCAGGGAGTACCGCAAGGCACAGTACTGGGTCCACCACTTTTAGTGTATATGTTATCAAGATAGGCCAAGTCAAATTAAAAAAAAAAAAAATTATCTCTTTCAATCCGCAGACGGTCCGGTAATTGCATAAGCACAGAAAAATTCCGAAGTCGCTATAAAGAAGATACAAGAATACATTTATAAATTAACAAAATGGTACCGCGAAAATCAAATGGTTGTAAACGTTCCTAGAACACAAGAGTTATAAAACTCGAGCAAGCAAATTCTAACTAAATTACTAGTAAGAATGCACGAGCAGAATTGCGATAGTTCCTCATACGATCCGTTGAAAGACGCCGAAAATGTCTACTACCTAGGGATTGACAAAGAAAAATATATTAAGTGGAATGTTCACGGAAAGCAAGTTTGTAGAAAATTAGGATATTATGGCGCCGGTGTATCACATACAAAATCTGGTTTCTCGATCCATACTAAGAAAGATGCAATTCACTAGGAAAATCCACACTTCAATATAGCAAACATGTCGGCGGACACTGTGCCAAATATCTGCAACTAAAAATATAACCAATAAAAAAAAGTATAGTCAGATATATGGGCTAAATAAGTGAAAAAACTGATCTGCAAAACTATATGTATGAAAGAACTAGGAATGTTACGTTTTTGAAACCAGATAATGTATAACATTATTATAAAACAATCAACAAGCAACATAAAGTGGAAAATGCCAAAGGAAGAACGTTAGAGCCAATTGAAAGTTTATTGAATCACTTATTTATCCCAAAAAAGTAGAGTCAACAAAAATTATTATGTACCCAATATTTTTAACGAATTATCCGAAGAGTTACTCAAGATAAAATCCCCCAAGATAAAAAAAGATATCAAAACGTGGATACTTGAACAGAGTACAAATAACCCCTAGAAAATTAGTTCCCGTCGATAAGTTGATTTGTAGTAAACGACGTGACGTAAGTAATGTCAAGACACAACATATCTTATTTACTACTGCTGTCCATTGAGTTAGTGTAGGGCTCCAAACACGCGGTCATCGCATGAGGCCCGCAACTCGCTGGGACAAAGCCCGCAAGCATCTCGTGGCTGCGAGCTGCGAGTTTCTGTTCCCACGTCTTGAGCGCTACATGCGCCATAAATAATAGTTCCATATCGTCGATTTATTTCCGCTCTAAAAGAAGGTTTGCTCGTATAATGTGTTTATATATTATAAAATATTCTGTTTCCTTTCGCTTTGGCGCTGCTGCTTTGTGTCGCTTTGCTTCTCAGCCCTTTCTCATGTAAATGAACCGGAACGAAAATACCGCTATACTAGGCTACAAGCGCGAGCTTTGCACAAAAAGACACCTCGGCTGCATGAACTCTCGATCAGCAGAAGCCACTGCCGAAGATAGGGTTATGTGCTCGGGCTTCTGGTCGCCATAAAATGCCTTTAAAATACAAGCCTTTTCCTACAATGCTGATATAAAAATGCCCTGAGGTGTCGCTGTTAGAGTCGACTGCTCTCCAAAATTATACAGCATTGCTGTATTTTGTGACACCGTGACGCCCCCCAGCGCTCCGGGGGGTGTTGCGGCGGGCGGCGAGTGGTGGGTGTCGCGGACCAACGCAACAAGTGTCACGCCTCCACTTGTTTGTGCTTACTTTCGAGAGCTCCGGACAGCGCGTGCAGCAAGCATTCGAACCCGTTTATATAAGTTAACATGGTCCACCGGCTCCCTCGATCACATTCAGACCAAAACAATTCAAATCTAAACAACGCTACTCTTCTCCGTGGCAACTTGTTCTTAGAATGAAACGCGTGATACGTAGGGCATATGTATAGCTTACTTGCTTATTCCTTTCGATGTGCTGTTTACTTTTGTTTATGCCGGGTTGTCAAGTTTAAAGGGTGACCCCCGCAGTGCATTCTTCTAAGCGAGCTACTCTAATAAATTTGTCGAAGAAAGCGTCAGAGCTAGTTTTTTGCGTGTGCTGGGCCGACCCATTTTAGGCAGTACCCAGTTGCGACTAACGAAGGGTTTGTCTCCGTACCCGGGTGGCCTGTTCAAAACCGTGCCTACATAAAACGGGTGCGCGTATCAAACGGGCGCCTCTATCAAACGGCTACCCCTATCAGACGGGTACTCTTACAAAACGTGTAGCCCTAGCTATCAAACGAATACCCGTATCTAACGGGTACCCGTATAAAAAGATTTACCATATCAAACGGGTACCCGTGCATCCTGTAATTTTACTTGGTGAACATATCATCGCTCCATTTGAGAATGTCATCAACTTTGTGCAGACAAGTGGTTTTTTGCACAAATTTTAGGTTGCACATTTTTAGTTGACTATACGTTTGATCCCTTAATTACTATTACTTTGAGTCGCACAAGTAATTAGTCTGGCGCTGTGTGGACTTCGTCTCTTTTGCGCCAATAAACCCTTAAAAAGCATCATTATCAGACGGGTACCCGTATCCCTTACTGGGAGATTTAGCTAGTCGTTTCTACACGAACGGTTCGTCCTCGAACGCATCACCGTCGCTGCTGCTCCTGCGCGAGCGAGTAGTTGGGGGCATCTGGATCAGGGCCAGATTAAGGCATCTGGGGGCCCTGGGCAAAGACTGTTAATGAGGCCCCTGATGATGATGATAATTCTGACTATGAGGATGATGGGGGTACTGGTAACGACAATGACGGCAATATGTATATTTCACCACCTCATGAAATACAAATACCGTTCGTTTTATGATACATCTTAGAACGTTTCTGCATCGGTAGATTCGATGAATAGGAAATTCAGCTTTCACTGGGAAGAAATGAAGCAGATGCGATTGTGAATTAGAGGCTGTTTAAAAAAAGTCAAATGCTTACTAAGAGGTGTAAAACACGAAGTAATGAACGATGGGGAAAATGTTAAGAAGTATCGCGCCCAATGAGAAGCTCCATAGATCCTCGTAGCATGTGAGGTTCTATATGGAGTTTGCTCTAATAATAATTGCCGCCACCCAACCGGTATGCGCTTCGCTCGCTACCCAGGGGGTGGCATCCCATACGAAAACGGCATATCTGGACTTATATACAAAATGATCATATAAAAAATTGGGCATATCTGGCCATATCAAGCACATCAGTTTATATAAGCCATATCCAGCCAGATATGCCAATTTTTTTTTATATATCCATATCTGGGTCTGCCAAATAGGGGTATATCTGCCTCCCATATCAGGCGGGATATGTCCCAATCAAATAAGGCAACCTTTATATATATATATTGTTGTTTTTTTACAAATACCTACCAAAAGTGACTGCTCATCTGTATTAGAAAAATATCAATTGGATAT
Source organism: Ixodes scapularis (assembly GCF_016920785.2). NCBI lineage: Eukaryota > Metazoa > Arthropoda > Arachnida > Ixodida > Ixodidae > Ixodes > Ixodes scapularis. The sequence continues at coordinate 118,322,108 of NW_024609857.1, read as the reverse complement.
TGAGCATGTACCCACTTCTAATAATTTTTACGTGAGTTGTGCTTTACACCACTTCTGATTTAGCTCAACTTAAATTCCAGGGAAAGCAGGATTATCGACATCCGATTAACGAATGTCGATTAAACGTAAATGTCGACGAAACGTGTGTCCATGAAACGTGTATCCACGAGAAGGTGGCCGTGGAACGTGTTATCACGAAACGCAGGGAGAATAAAAAAATCAGTATTCTACCTGCAGTTGTGACATGATTCTAGAATTTCGGTGAAATTATTCTCCCGGCTGCCAGGAGATAGACACAGCCTAATTCTAGAGGTAATCTGGAAGAGTACCTTTAGGAAAACGATCAGTGGTCGCGAAGTAGGTTGCAGTGCACTTACGTTGACGAGACTGGACTTAAAAGGTGAAATCCGAGATTAATGCCGACACGGCCGCGGCAGAACCGCCACTTAAACACAAAAACGAGAAGGAAGGGGTCCGTGAAGATCCAACACGATGTAGCACAAGTTGTCATGTGTAAAACCGAACGCTAAACGCATCAGAAAAAATTCTTGGGTTTCTTTGAAAAAATCGCTTGTGGTCGATATACAGGTAGGACTCTTCGCATTTACTGCAGAAGCAGTAATCCGCAGCAGCCACGCAGGGCGCAACACACGCCAAACTAGGGCCGGCAGAACGCATTCCGAGATTGGCAACGACTAATGCGTCATTCGTGACACCACGCAACCACGCTTCTGATATCCCCCGCAGGGGGCACCTGTGAAAGCAGGTGTTTGGAGAGTGGCGTCTCCACGGACCCCGAGCCATGTGGGTTCGCCCGCCCACGTCTGGCTGTGCGTGGCTTTCCCGTGTCCGGGGAAAAGGGCAACCTAGTGGTTGAGCCGAGCCCGGGGTAGGTTGGACCCTTCGGGGCCCCCCGGGTGAGGCAATACACCGCTTCGGCCCCCACTTCTCGTAGACGGGTGTCCTGGCTTGGCCCGACCAGGATGATTCAGTCACTCGCCACTACTACTATACCCTCTGATCTTTCGCTTTTATCTTTCCTTGTTTCTCTCACTTCCCTCTCACATCTCATACTCCTATTTCACCTCCTTTTGCGGCAAGGGCTAACCTTGGGTGGTAACGGATTTCCTTATCCAGACCCACTCTTGGTTATAGTCACTGGATAGCACTGGTAGTGTAGCATACCCAGCAAAGCCATATTTAATATGGGGTGCTACCTACCCCCTTGTTGGGCTCGGTGGTGGGCGGTGCATCACAGTTTCCGAACACCTTTCCCCTCTTATGGGTTCCAAGCTAAAACAACCTGATCGGCCTCCTAAAAGAGTCCAAACCGAAGCCCTTTCCACGTTCCTGAACACGATTGATTTTTCGTTTTAGATGTATGATATCGCGAGTTATTCATGGATTATGTTTTCTGGTAACTTTGATGCTCGTTGGAATAAATCTTCGTAAACATTCAAGCAAGGTTTCTTTAAAATAATTCCAAATGATATTGTATCGTTCTTGCGTGGGCTGGTAAGAATAGACAACTCGGGTGTCAGGATAACAATGCCTTAGTTTATTCCGTGTTGTTACTTATATAGCCGAAGTTGGAACGGGGTTAGTGTAGTAGAGGGCAAGCGAAAGGCACGTGGCAAAGGAGCATACAGAGAGCTTGTCCGCCTTGATCTGATACGATACATCCTCCTTCCCAACGGTCGTTCACCGCTGAGATCAGCACCTCTGGCTCGTTTGCTGGAAGCGCTCGCCATAACCCAATCGCTCCGGAGGCCTCTTCTGTCGTGTTGTCCTTCGCGGTGGCTGAACCGTTGGCTGCTGAGTTGCCGTTTGTAGAGCCGTCGTAGTTGCCGTTTGTAGAGCCGTCGTGGTGGTTGGCGCTGTGGATGTCATTCCGTGTGGCGAGGCCCGGTCGTCGTCCGAATCTTCGTCGTCTGACAAGTCGACCTCGCATTCTTCCTTCGTCGCTAAAAGGTGTCGATGGTTGCGCCGAAGAACGGTATTATTCTCCGTACGCACGTAAAAGGACCGCGGCCCGGCTGATCCAACCATCTTAGCTTTCCGCGCCCATGACGCTCCATTCAGGCGTACCACGTCGTCGTTTTTAAGGCGGGGCAGCACCCGCTCGTTGTGTCCTGTCTGTCGGTGTTTCTTGACCCGTATCGCAGGAAGGGGATCGAAGTCCGGCACGGGTGTGCGCAGCCGCCTTCCTTGCAGCAGCTCGCCTGGAGACCGACCATCTTCGACAGGACATGCCCTGTAATTTAATATGCCAAGCCAAAAGCATTCGTTTGCAGCTTTCGTTTTCTTTAGGATGCGTTTGATTATTTGTACACCCTTTTCCGCGAGCCCGTTAGATTGGGGGTATTGTGGGCTGGATTTCGCATGTTTGAAATAGTAATGCTTTGCAAACAGCGCGAACTCATGGCTGCTAAACTGTGGGCCGTTATCTGAGCATACCTTCGTTGGGATGCCGTATCTCGAAAATATAGCACTCAGTCTATCAATAACCGAGCTGGCTGTTGTGTCGGGTAGCAGCTCCACCTCTGGGAAATTGGACATCGAATCGTAAACACACAGATAGTGTCTTCCGGAGTACTGAAAGAGATCGACTCCGACATGGTACCATGGTTGAGCAGGCGTTGGTTATAGAATCAGAGGCTCTGATGGTTGCTTATAGGCATATATTCTGCAGGTCGGACAGCTTTGAATCAACGACTCGACGTCAGAGTTTATGTTCGACCAGTAGACTAATTGCCTAGCCCTGGCTTTGCACTTTACCGTGCCAAGGTGGCCTGCGTGAATCCTCTTTAACATCTCTCTGCGCATGCTCGTGGGAATTACTACTTTCGTTCCTTTCAAAAGTATGCCGTCTACTACTGAAAGTTTGGCGGCAACTGATTTCAGCGCCCCTTCCACTTCGTCTCCTCTCCCGAGCTTTCGTAGTACTACGCTAAGATACGGATCAGTAGCGGTTTCGTGTGCAAGTTTCGCAGCCGTTTTTTCACTTTCGAGTGCTGATACGAGCTGTGACGGCGTGAATTTCGACGTCGCCCGTGTCTGCGGTCCCCATGTTCCCAGGAGCAGGAGACCGAGAAAGCATATCAGCCAGGGCCATCTGCTTGCCAGGAACAAATATCAACGTGTAATCGTATTTGAGCAATCGTAGGAAAAAACGTTGCACTCTTGGCGGCATATCGGTTATGCCTTTCCTTGATATGTTTATCAGCGGGCTGTGGTCGCTCTCGAGTATGAGTGGGCGTCCATACACAAAATGGTTGAACTTTCCGCAACCGAAAACCAACGCCAAAGCCTCTTTTTCAATTTTCGAATATCTCTGTTCCGATTCACTCAGCGCTCTCGACGCGTAAGCGACCGGTTTCCAGCAGTCCCCATGACGTTGTAGGAGCGCGGAGCCAATGCCACTTTGAGATGCGTCTGAAGTTATCTTCGTCTCCAAACCTAGGTCAAAAATAGCAAGCAGCGGCGCCTCGCTTAGCTCCTGACATATGGCTTGCCATTCGTTTTCATGATTAGGTGTTCATTCAAAAATGACGTCTTGCTTGATCAGGGAACGCAGGGTCGACGTGCGCTGGGAAAGTGACGATAGATACTTGCTAAAATAGTTAACAACCCCGAGCAACCTTTGTACTGCCAATTTGTCTTGTGGCTTTGGCATTTTGAGAAGACCGTCCACAAGGGCGGGATTGGGGCTAATGCCTTTGTGGATAATGATGTCGCCCAGGAACAAAATTTCTTGAACGCCGAATGGGCATTTGGATGCATTAAAAATTAGGCCCGCTGCTTCAGCTGCCTTTAGTGCATCGTGCAGCCTCTGGTCGTGCTCCGCCCTAGTCGCACCCCAGATCAGCACATCGTCCACGTATACACGTATGCCAGGAAGGCCCTCGAACACTTCGTTGAGGGCTTTTTGAAACACCTCACTAGCTGACGCTATGCCGAATGGAAGGCATAGAAAGCGATAACGGCCGAACGGCGTGGCAAACGTGCATATCTTGGATGATTGCTCGTCCAGTAGGATTTGGTGAAACACTGCGTTTGCGTCTAGACGCGAGAAAAACTTCGCGCCTGCCAAGTCCGCTTCAATATCTTCTCTACGAGGCATTTGGTAGTGTTCTCTTTTCAGGTTTTCATTAATCCTTCTGGGATCCATGCACACCCACAACTTGCCGTCTTTTTTTAGTACAATGACTAGCGGGCTTACCCAGTCCGTCGGGCTGCTGACCTTCTGAATGATGCCTTCGCGTTCCATTCGGTCCAGTTCCGCACGAGGAGGCTTTCGCAGCGGCAGGGGAACCCTTCGAACTGGCTGAACGATTGGCACGGCGTCCTTGCGTAGCACCATCTTGTATTCCTTCGGGGTACGCCCGGTTCCGTGGGAAAGCTGCGGGAATTCCTCGACGACTGGTTCGGTGTTGCTCGTCGACACGCCTTCAACAGCGCGATTGACGATGCCTAGCTTCTCACTAGCTGCCAAGCCCAAGATAGCGCTGTGGCCGTTCTTTACCACGAAAAATTCGGCGCATATCTGGCGGTCGCCTACTGTCACGGGCGTAAAAAATGTACCGACGTGCTTAATGACGTTGCCACCGTAGGATCTCTGAACAGCGCCGCTGGGTTTCAGCGTCACGGTCTTGAACTTGCGGAACACTGATAGTTGTAACACGTTAGCTTGTGTCCCTGTGTCAACTTTGAAACTTAGGTGTTTGCCTTGAAGACACTCGTCCACCAGCTAGTCGCGATTTTTGTTGGCGCTGCCGACTGCGACATCCAGCACCTCGAAGTTGTCGTTTTCATGCTGTACCTCGTAAACGGCATCTTTCTCGCGGCAACAAGATGCGAAGTGGTTCCGCCCATTGCACGAGTAGCAGGTCTTTCCGTATGCCGGGCTGCGTCGCAAGGCATGCCTTTGATTGCAGCGCGTACAGTTCGGGTTGCGCCGGGGGCTTGTCGGAGCGTTCTTGCTGGTCTTCATAGCGTTAACGTCGAGTTCTTCGCTTGCCTTACGCCAGACTTCATTTTGATAAGCTGATGTTTCTGCCGCCTTGCATAAGGTGACGACCTTTTCCAAGGTCAGCTGTTTGACCCTGAGAATCTTCTCTCGAAGGTTCGGCAAGTTTTGTTTCCAAACACCACTTGGTCGCGTACCATCTCGTCTGCCATGGTCCCGAAGTTGCAGTGCTGCGCTTGTCTCTTCAAGGTACGTAGAAACTTCTCGAACGGTTCCGCTTCGCCCTGCAGACGGGAGCGGAATACATATCTTTCGTGAATTTCGTTTTGTTGCTCCACGCCGTATTCTTCGAATTTGGCAGTCACAGTGGCGTAGTCTGCTTTGTTTTCTTCCTCGGTGAACAGAAAGTTGTTGAACACGTCCAAGGCTTCCTCTCCCGCCACGCTGAGCAGCAGGGCTGTCTTTGCCGCCTCCGATCTCGGCTTGTCGGTGCTTGCTGTGGCTTGAACGAAAGGTCGAACCTCTGACGAAACAGTTTCCGGTTTCTTCCTCCATCAGCTGTCAGTTGTAATGGTTCAGGCAGCCTTAGGTGCTCCATGACGTCGACCTTCACGTTCGGTTCACCCAGAAGCCTTTCTTTCCCGCTGGTAGGCTCACCCCACTCCCGACACCATGTATCGTTCTTGTGTGGGCTGGTAAGAATAGACAACTCGGGTGTCAGGGTAACAATGCCTTAGTTTATTCCGTGTTTTTACTTATATAGCCGAAGGTGGAAAGGGATTAGTGTAGTAGAGGGCAAGGGAAAGGCACGTGGCAATGGAGCATACAGATAGCTTGTCCGCCTTGATCTGATACGATACAGATATCAATAGAAGAATCACCAGAACACATGTTTGAAAAAAAAATCAAACGACACCTCAAGTGCGTCAAGTACTGACTCGTTTTCTGCTTTAGAAAAATTAAACACACGCCTTGAAATCTTCTTTTTACGTAATGAAGGACGAAGTGTTGCAGTAGAAAACTCAACGAGTACCATTTAATGATCAGAGATCTCATCCACCACTTGGTAGTCCGATAGATCCGATAGAAACACGAGGTTTAGTGTAGATTGAGAAGACGAGGTGATTCGTGTTGGGACTACTAACAATTTGAAGTAGATTGTTATTATAAACCATGTCAACTAGCAAGGATGAATTAGGGCAATCACTGCCACTACCACATTGAATCCCAATCATTTAATGGTAAGTTAAAGTCTCCAGCCATAACAAGAACCGGATATTTTTTGTTTATTCTTAAAAAAACAAAATCAGCAAGAGGATCAAGGACGGATGAGCAAGCATTTGGCGGACGATAGACTACGCCGAGGACGATTGGCGGAGTAAACCCGGTAAGCTTTAGCCATAAACACTCAATATCAGGAGCGTCATCGATTACAACAAAATTCAAATGATTTTTCAGGATAACGGCAACGCCCCCACCACATGATTTGCAATCGTTCCGAACAATGTTGTACGATGGGGAAATAATCTCTGAATCATGAATAAAACTATGCAGCCACGTTTCTGTTACAGCAACAATGTCAGGTTTGTGATCATACAAGAAACACTCAAGGTCAACGATTTTGTTAGCAACACTTCTGGCATTGACGTTTATTAATTTCAAAGATTTCGAAGAAGGTACGACGTGTCACGGTGAAAAGGTACCTTCAACAGACACCATGGAACGTTCTGGTGTAGAAATACAAATTCTGTGTCATTTTCTGTGTCTTACCTGTAAGGCAAGTTGTTGGTTATCAATTTGTTGTAGAAAAGTTTTACCCTGTCACCCTGCCTCCTGTTAACGTCTGCACTATCCCACAATTTTTTTCGAAGTAAGCGTACTTGTTGTGAGTAGTCGTCGGAGATAGGAATTTCGGAACCTTTTAGTTAGTAAGCGTTTTTAAATAAATTGACCTTTTCATTAAAATCGCGAACATTCAAAATCACAGGCCTCGGGCGATTTCCTTTGTGATAACCAAGCCGGTGTATCCTTTCAATGGTAGTGACATGTACATCTAATTTACCAAAAAAAAGCATCCCTGCAAACTTTCTGCTTCAGTTGGACAGGGCTCTCTTGACGATCTTCAGGTATGCCGAAAACAATAGCATTGTTCCGTTGACTACGATTTTCATAGACATCAAACTTCTCTCCCATTTGAGAAACAGTCACTCTTAAGTCAGAAAAAGTGTGATTTAGCTCAGCAACACTAGCCTCGTAAGCCTGGAAGGACTTTGCCGTGTTATTGACCTCATAAATGGTGGCCTCAATAGCACACAGTCGCGTATTCACACCTACAAACATTTCCTTAACGCTTTGTTGTTCCTTTCGCATTTCTTTGGTGTCCTTGGCAACGTCCTTCTGGCTTTTTAAAATCTGCTGAATGGGGTCCTGCGTATCAGCTTTACTAGCTTTATCAGGGCCGGGGTTAGTTTCCACCTCTCCGGCCAGTAATAACAACTATACCGTGCTAGCAGATTCTACGAGAACGCGAAGAACAGTGCCGGAGCATGGAGTTAGACAGTAAGCTCCTAGTTGCTGCAGTTGCAAGGACGGTGGCGCCTTGGGATTTTAACTGCGTACGTTGTGATTTTTTACTAACGAAGTTTAATAAGAAGGAAACCCCAACTGAGGTCATGCGACAAGGATTTTGCGGACTAAACAAGGAACATGATTCTCATTCCCACTACTACACAGACGGCACAAAAACGGAATCATTTGTTGGCTGTGCTATGATTGGCCCTTCAGTAAGAAGTGTTCGTAGGCTGAATAGGCCCTTCCCGAAAGTCAGCCAAGCAACCTTGGCAAAGTTAGCCGACGCCATTACTACGGCATCGCCACGAAAGCGATGGCTGCAGCTGACTGTGGGCCAACCGCTGACAGCGGTTCAACAGAATCAGGAGCTTCATCGTGGAGCACGAGTCTCATTAAAATACCGCAGAGCTTCGGTGTAGATAAAGTCGAATCCTACCGCACGTCCAGGTTAAGGTCGAGCCGTCAGGCTGCGCGAAGCTAAAAGTTCGTAACGGAGGCCTACATAGACCCGTCGTGGATTTGAGTGTCGAGGTGAGCATTATTCTTTCCTTGGGCATTTGACATGCATCATATTATCTCTATACTCCGTTTGGCCGTAAGTATGAGCGAAGCCAAAGCTACAAGTTCGAGCGTAACGCCGTAAGCGATCTTTGCGCGCAGTCGTGCCGTCCAAGTGCTGTTAAAGGTACCATGCTGCCCGCTTACGCCTTCGACTTCGCTTGCGTTTGAGATGGAAGCAGGGGGAACGGAATGCTTTACTTTTTAATTCGGAGTATGTTTTTGGTTTACGTAACGTTGCGAAACTCAGTAACGTGGTTCTTCGGCGGGGCTAAAGGACCAAGTCAAGACGGGAGTCACTCGTTGCGTCGTGTCGGTGGATTTCGCTACTCTACGCCATGTACCATATTGTGGATTAGCTGTTCTACCAGCCTCAGTGCAAGCTGTCTGTTTCATTCGTCTTGTCCTCATTGCCGGCACGTTAGATTTCGCGGCGACGGCCAATCATGTATTACGCTGCAGGCCTAGGCACATTGTATGAACTATCGACGTGTACACATGAAGGTTCCCGAATCAACAAAAGCACGTAGGGCATACGACCGTATACTGTCAGAAGTGAGAGTATGCTGGCGAGCTGGTTAGTGAACGTCTTGGGCTGAACCCTAAGCATCGCACATTTCTAAGCATGAGTAATCACATAGTTTTTGTTTACAACTCAGCATAATGCCATCACAGGGTGAAAGGTGGCACAACTTCCACACAGCTGAGGGCCAGAGGCAGTGAAAATGCAGAAGCCCGAGTGCTGTCTGTCTCCTCGGAACACATCCTTTGCAACAAAAAATATGTAAAACAAGAATGCTGATTTTCTAATTTTGATTCTTTGAAATTTATTTTAGTTCCACCGCCAAAGTATGTGTAAAGGCAAGCTACTTTAGAAGCCAGAAGAAGAATTCAAGGCCGTACCAGGTTTCTTGTGGCATCCTCTACAGTGGACTTGTGTGCAACGCAAGCTGCGAATGCGCCGCTGGAACTAGTGGTGTGTGTAATCACTCACTAGCCCTTCTGAAACTTCTGGCTCTACTGCGAGCTAAAGACTATGCTGAAGCTCCGCTTGTTGTTGCATGTACTGAGCTGCCCCAGCAGTGGCGCCGCCCACGGGGAGAGGCAGTTGCATCGACAAGCCTACAGTCTGTTGACTGGAGAAGTGTTCGATAAGATGGCAGTGACGTACCCATCTCTTCAAAACTTTACGATACGCGAAGAAAACCGTTGGACCAGAATGAGACAATACTGTCCATTCGGAAACTTGGTGCGGATCGTTGTTCAAGTGATGCCACACCCTTTGCCAAGCGCCTTCGAGAAGCCACTGCGGACTCGGTCGAAACGAGGTTTGGCCTGGCTCCTGTTGGTAGTCCCCTATCGTACCAGCACTCACTCGTTCCATTTGGATATGAGACATATATCAACCCGGAACTGAGCCTCGTACAAAGGAGGACTACTGCACTGCCTTCTGACCCGGCATTCTTTGAGTCCGGCGTGGCCTGGGATACCTCCGGGCACAACTTTTTTTTGCAACAGGACCTGCTTCTCAAGGTACCATTATTGTTAAGCGCAGTTCAGTTACAGCATAATACTTAGATTGCCTTGGTGACGTCAGCAAGCTTTGTCAAGGAAAGACTGAAGAAATAATCCACTTCTATCTGTAAAAATCACTGCTACATACAAGCATCGGGCCCTGTGGTATTGCCTGCAAGTATGCCCGTTTCACACTTGTGCCAGTATGCTTGTGTAGAGTATGTAAAAATGACTCCTAATATTGATTCATGTCACCTGTAAAGCTTCACTGCTTCTCACAGCTTACGAAGGCTGCTATTTTTGCAGTCTCTGCTGGTGACTTCGACTCAAGCCACAGGTTTGGAGAAAAACACACGGCAGCAGTCGAAGAGTCCGCTATGTAGGGCAGCCCGACGGAACAGGCTGACAACGTCATCCTTCGGGGAAGTCGCAACACGCGAGAGCTGGTCTTTAAAGGGCCTCAACAACCTGACATCAACCAAGGACATCTCGCACGTCCGTGCGGTAAGGTAATTTGTATATTCCCAGCTAGAGAACAAGCAGTGTTCCACCCGATAATGTCAATATTATGCTGTCCCTAGCCGCCGACGTGTATGCTGGGTATCGACAGTGCAAGGTTCTGGTTTCAGTTTCTTTTGTTGGCGCTACCTTCGTCGATTTATTGATTTATTTGCTGTACTGTCGGGGACAGAGGCATTACAGAGGAGAATGGTAAGAAAAAGAAACTTGTACAAGAGCTAAACAGTAGAAACTGTCTGGTTACCAACACTTGTACAAAAAGGAGCACAGTCGGTGCACAGTCAACAGATGCAAGTAACTAATTCTAGTAATTTCCTATACTTTGGCGTGACGGACACACTCAATGTGTCAGAGCTCCAGAATGAAATGCCCACTTTGTGACTATGATCCAGGCCTGCAATGTAGATGTGTGATCCAGACGTGCGATGACTGTGACTGGTCAGTTGGCGTGACTAGAAGTCGCTCGGAATGCATGAGGATCTGTTAAGTGTCCATATATAGCGGAGTCCTATTTTGATGCTTTTGTGGCAGCTGGTTTGTGACACGTACATAAAATTGAAAGAATAAAACACGGAGGACAAGCACGGGACAACCACATTCTTTCATGGTTGTCCCGTGCTTGTACTCCGTGTTTTATTCTTTCAATTTTACGTATTCATGTTCAACCCGCTCGCCTTTGCCAGACCAGTGGTTTGTGACACCTACGCATTTATCTTTTTTCCCAATAGACACGGTATCAAATTCGAGCCAGCGGCTGTGCAACGTTACGAGAGTGCCTTGCGGGTCTTGGGACATGATATCCAGATATCACACTGTGGCATTGTTGTTCAGCCTGACTGCCCCTGGCTCGGAGCGTCTCCTGACAGGACGACATGGGACCCTACCGAAGCAACTGCTCGTGGGGTTGACGAGGTGAAATGTCCTTATACATTAAAGGATGGAGGCCTCGAGACTGCAATAGACTTTTACAAGGTGATATATACTTCAGGTATTACTACCAGATTCTTGGTCAAATGGCGCTTTCTGGCCTGCTGTGGGGGGATTTTTTTGTTTATTCCCACAAGTTTTTGATTGTTGAGAGAATTTATTTTTCTCAAGAGAAGTGGCTAGAATGTAAAACTACACTGGACAAGTTTTACTTCTCTGTTTTGCTGCCACACCTGTCCGAAAGTCGCACATAATTGTTTACTTATGCGACTTGTGGCCCGAATGTTTTCATTGAACATTGCCCTCATAATATGACATTTCATGCTGCACTCATTTGTGTACTCTTGTATTTTAGTGTCAATTAATATATATGTTCAAATGGCTGTCTTATAATATTGCAGCCAAAATTCACAAAAAAGTAGAAACTTTCAAATTAAGGCCATCTTCTTTAGGACATGTGAAGCAATCTGGCTGTGAAGCTTGTATGATGTGGAACTTAATTGTTACCGAACACTTCCAGATGTCAACAAGATTTATAAGAGGGCGTCATTTTTGTTATCAAAAGATAAATGTACACATCATGCAAGAAAGATGAAGTCTAGTGAAATAAAGTAGACGGAACAAGGGGTACGTGGGGAATCATGTTGAATGCAACATGTGTGCAAGAATGCAATGTCTTTTCTATGTAAATGAGCATAAGTCTGGTCAACAGAGTTATCTACGCACGCCTTTTTTGCGTCGACTTTTAACAATTTGACTGTTGCGTCTGTTCTGTTTTCAATGACTGTGATGTTTTTGAAAATGGGATGACATTTGTGAACTGTACGCCCCTGTCGTGGATCGAAGTGGTCAGTCGTGCTTGTGCATCCTTTCATTTTCACACAAACTTGTTTGCCCGATGTAAACCCCTCCAGAGGTCAGTGAAACCTCATGAACCATGGCAACTGCACAATCACTTATTCTTATGTTTCATGTGACATTTGCTCTTATCCTTACCCTTTTCTGCGACTATACTGCAGTGGCGTGTTTCCAATAAATGTTTAGCTGAGAGTTCAGCACTTGTGTCTATGTCACTAACAAACTGCCCTTGTTTGGAAAAAGAGTATCAACTTTATAGCGATGGAAACAAATAAAATTGTCAGTTACCAGGGTTAGTGGTTTAAAAGGGGTTGTAGGTCATAAATACAATTTCCTTCTGCGAGGTTCTCAAAACAGATCTGAATAAAGGCTTAACGCATGCAGTTTTTTTTTTTTTTTTTTTTTTTTTTTTTTTAAGGGGCCGATGTGGTACACAACAGGCCACCAACTGCAGCTGCTTTATCCTCCAGGGCCGGCTCGCTCGAAGCAGCATCTCGGTTGAGACTGCTCATGGAAAGCGAGGGAAGAGTGGGGTGCCCAGCGGCCGAGACTCGAATAAAGCTCGAACACTAGCATTAAAAGGACTTTCTTTGCGCATTCTTAACAGAGACACTTGTTTGTGCAAAGCTCCAGTAGTCGGCAGCAGCACCACATGCAGTCTGCTTTTTCTTACCTCAACACCTTTGATTGATAACAGCCTTGGGAACAGGTTAAGAATCAACCAGAAGCTCAACACGTGCGCTCGTTACCCCTCGTAGTTTTTATCTGCACGCTTGAAGTTGACGCAACACAGTGCCAAGGTAGAACGCTCGCACTGGAGGCAGAGGCTCTGGCACATGCTTAGCCTGTGCCTCTGTATAGAACATTGCACCAGAATGTTCTGAGCTACGTCCACATTCAAAATTACGAGCTGATATGAGGGTAACAAGTATGGCTAAGCTTACTTACTGATCATGAAGAAATTGATCACCTGTTCTCCTTGTCTATTACAAATTTAAAATCTTGGTCTAAATACCAGTGTAGTGAAATGCACATATACAGCGCTCTAACCTAGGCGGTAAAATATGCTCGACACTAGGCTTAATGACTAAAATGTGAAAAGCTAGATTCTTATTCACACTCACTCTGCTGTGCTGTGTTCCAGAGTTTATACAAGTTGTATGTAAAACACGTACGAACAGGTTGAAGGAAAGCTTTATGATCTGGCAGAACTGCCAATGTCCTTATACATATATGCACAAGTGATGCAAAAGAAACGCAGCTAATCTACGTCCCTGCTTCCATCTTCATGCTGACGTAACAGGGGGCTCTGAAAGTTCGTCAGAATTGTACAGATGGTACATATCTCACTTGCTACTGGGCCGAGTGAGAGAGGGATGGCTCGATCAAAAATATGAAAGCTCTTGATTCGCTGTATTCTCCTTTCAACGTGTATACGCAGTGATGGAATCTTCTCAGTTTCCTTAACTTGGCTCTCTGTGAATCTCCCCTGGCCAAGGAACGGCGGGATATTGAGCCTTACATTGATCTCCGCCAGGAGCTCAGAAATCAGAAATCCCTTATCGGCCATTGCCGAGTCATTCACATCGAAGGGGAGTGAGAGGAATCCGCTCTGTCGTACGCATTCTTTGTCTGACATTGACCCCAGAAAGAGCTGCGACACGAATGTCACAGTTCCATCTGGGGATATCCTGACAAGTCCCTTAAAGGTGTTTGACGACTTGTATGTCAAACAACTTGCAGACTGAAGTGCGAGGCTGGTGGGCACTTGGCACTTGACCTCCGTTGCATCGAGGATCACCCTTGTTTTTCGGTACTGCTCTGTAAAAGCAGGTGGCATATCCTCGTCCAGTTGCTGCCGTGTCGCCCGCAGGGGAAGTCGTGACAGGTGCTGATAGAGATAACTAATTCATGTGATGCAGAGTCGTGATACTGTAGAAGTCGAAATCCCAAATCTGAACGCCAAGTCCTTCTCGAGGAGGCCAAACCGAAGGCGAACCAATATTAGAAACAGTTCGTCGTGAGGGTGCAAGCTTCGTGGCCGCCCGAGTTTACTACCCAGAGAGTAGGAGGTTGACCACACTTTGATGTTTTCCCCATTGATTCGAGGATTCACATACCGTAGTAGTTCAAGGTAGGCGGCGTAGTTTGGCAGTCCTGTATAGAACTGCACATCCTTAGGGCTGTCCTTAAAACATTCTACCCATATATGTCGTATATGGCACTTTTTAAACTTTAATAAAGCGATATAGGCTGTATTTCCACGCGTATATGGCGATATATGGCCGTATTTATGCACTTGTATGGCACATATGGCAGTATTTGCCCACTTATATGGCGATATCTGGCCGTATTTATGCACTTGTATGGCACATATGGCAGTATTTGCCCACTTATATGGCGATATCTGGCCGTATTTGCTCCCACATATAGCGGTATATTGCCATATTTGACTCCTTATATGGTCATATATGGCCATTTATAAAATATATCAGGGCCACATCTTACATTTTCGTAGGGGATTACACAACGAGAAGACAGTGAATGGTTTTACTGTACCTCCCGGTTGCCCGTCATCGAGAGCCAGCAGTCCCGGCCCGCCGACCATTGTTGTCGCCCGTCGATCAGAGCTCGCAGTCGGAGCCCGTGTCCAGGCCTGCGGATCGCCCTTCCCACGCCAGCGCTGCGTAGGCAGGCTGTCCCGGGCTATCACAGTCCGATTGTCGCTGCGGAACCACCCGGGAATCGTCATGGCCCAGGTCGGTATGGCCAGGGCTTGCCGTTTCCACCGGTCTTGCTCCAAACCTCACTGGTGGACCGCTCCGGGGTTCTCAATGTGCCAGACCAGGCAGAGCGGCTCCATCGTTCCTGCCCAGCTCCAGAATCGCTCAGCAAGCACTGTCTCGCGCCAGCTCGTGTCTTCTCCGCCGACCGCCTGTCACGTGCCCTCTGCCTCGTCTTCCACCCTCGTCTCCCACAAGCTTCAGTTGAAGAGTTGAAAATAATGACTCCGCGTTCCTATGAACTTGTTGGCCAGGTCTAAAACCTTAATTATACAGTACGTGTCTCTGCTGACGTGCATAAATTTATCATGATCTTGAGTTAGAGAGATGGCACAGATGAATCCCCTTGATGTTGAGTGTCATGATTACTATGGCAAAAATTGCATTAGAGAGGACCCGAAAAGATACCCGCAAAATCCACATTACAAGAAACTTTTTTTTGTCGCTGCCCTAAAGACATGCTTGGCTAGTCGCAACTCGGAAACTAACCTGATAATCTAGTGTTTTTATCATACTAATTTCTCCGATTAATTGAAGCTTGTCTAACGAGCCATTTTTCTGTTCTTTAATGGCTTGAATTGTAAAGCACCACGGGCAGCAAAGTCATCTTGGAGGTTAAAGTATTTATGGCTCAAACCGCTTCGTCTGCTCTCTTCCAGTAACTGAACTCGTGTGTCCCAAACTAAGACTTGTGCGTTCAAATGTTAAAATAAATAATTAAGATTTAATGCGATTGTAGTAAAGCAACCATTCTCATTTGGGAACATTCACAGGCATTTCTCATGTAGATTAAGGAGATACTTTCAAAATCCTCTCCTACATGCATGCTGTCTGTATAAGGGGAAAATGTCTCCATTAGTTATTGAAGTGGTCGTGCTTCTAATTGCCGTAATTTATAACCTCGCAGCCATGGGTACGCTACTCAAAGCTAAGAATAATAGAATATACCTTAGAGGCTCGTAAACAAAATTGCAGCGATCATATCACCTGATGGCAGGAAAAGTGTTGTCTCGCACTGGCAGATCAGACACAGGTTCCAGATCCAGTTATTTGCGGTTACTACCTCTCAAAAACTTTCAGGCAACATCTCAAGAGCCGGCTTTTGAGACGCCTGTTAGTGGTTAGAAAGGAGAGCTTCAGAAGGTTCACCGATATTTATTTATTTGTTTTGCGTGTTTTAAGCTCTTCGTTTTGGACGAAACTTTCCATATGGAACTATGTTAATAGACCAACAATAAACAAAACAAAAAATAATGTGCATCATGCATGCTGCCTGTGAAGCCTTCGGCAACACTTGCGTGACTTCCAACCCACCATTGTCCATAAAACTCGTCGAGCGGGCGGCAGTAAAATAGCGGACTTCGTGGCCTTATTTCCGTCTGGTTTCAATTAGAAGAGACTCCAACGGGACCTTCAGCGTCGACAGCTTTGCTTAATCTGGCAAGGAGGGTGGGAGGCAAACGTTATATTTTGTTGCTCTAGCACAGACTTTTATAATAATAATAATAATAATAATAATAATAATTCCTTTATTTCCATCGAAGATGGGGGAGGTGGAGGAAAAAAGCAGCTATAGAGCAGCTTGATGTGTCCTCAACCCCCTACAGACAGTGGTTCAGCGAAGAGGTTTTTGTAGTTGTACATAAATCGAGTCACTGATGGAGAAATGCAGAAAGATGGATGTCATCTTACAAGCTAATCACACTAGGACATTGGTGACCTACAAATTCAGAGGGCAATCAGACACACAAAAAAGTCATGATAACAAAAAAAATTAATTGCAACGTCTACTTTCTAACAAGTCCTATAATATCTAAAAAGAGCTGTAAAGAGCATAAATATAAAGAGTCACGAAACATATAAAAAATATGCGCTATAAATGCGTAGCATGTAAAAAAGAAACAGTATAAAAAGAATGCCGCAAAAGCCAATGCCGGGCAAGAAAAAAATAGAAAAAAAAAAGCGAAACACTAAACCTCAGATATAAAAGGCTAGCACAATAAACGCGAAAAATATCTAAATGCAATGCGGAGTAAATGCAACGTAAAAATAAGCACACACGGATTTAACATGAAAACAATCACTCTTCAGACATAAATCGTCAGTCACGGAAAAAGGCGAAAAAAAGTAATATTAAAAAAAGGACAAGGGACGGAGCAAAATTATACATAAGTTAAGTGCAGTTTTCTCGCGGAAATGTAGCGTAGGTCAGTCTCTTGTTGAATATGACTGTTAAGTAACTTTGGGAGTAGATATTTCATCATCTGGGTTCCATAGTTGGTTCTGCATTTTTCAACCTTCCAGTAGTCTCTGCAGCGCGTTTCATAGGTTTTTGTGTTTTTAGTCAGGGACGCGAGTGAGGTCAAGTTTGAAGTGCCTCTTTTTATGTCGCATATATAGCTTAGACTTAGCCTGTAATCGTATAAATTAAAATTTTTTATCACGGAAAGCTTTTGAAAGATAGGTGAAGAATGAGACTGATAAGAGGAGTTGCAAATAGCGCGCATCATTTTCTTTTATAGTCGATGTATTCTTTCTAAGTTGGTCAGACCTGTCGTCCCCCAAACAAGGTACCCATAGCTGATTTGTGAATATAACAAAGAGTTGTACAGTAACAGTTTTACCTTAGTGGGAAGTATAAATCTGTGACGCTGAACGACCCCAACAGCTCGTGCCAGCAACTGATTCTGTATGGTGCTCCCACGTCAGGTGTTCAGAGAATGTTACTCCCTGAGTTTTAAACGATGTTACGAATTCAATATTAGTAGAGTTGTATAATAA
The DNA here is from genome assembly GCF_016920785.2 of Ixodes scapularis. Lineage (NCBI taxonomy): Eukaryota > Metazoa > Arthropoda > Arachnida > Ixodida > Ixodidae > Ixodes > Ixodes scapularis. Next base: position 118,304,627 of record NW_024609857.1, on the reverse strand, counting down.
TGGTGCTGTGATTGATGAGTTTTTGCTTTTTGGCCTGAAAAGTATCGCCTTTGTTTTAGAACTATTAATTACCATGGAATTTATCATTACCCACTTTTCAAGCATAGCCAAAGTATCGTTAGCAACGTGTATAATATCATCATATCTTTCACCCGTAAAACAAATGCTTGTGTCGTCGGCGTAAATTATGAATTCGGCGTCTTCACTGATTTGAACTATGTCATTAATATAGGCACTGAAAAGAAGCGGGCCGAGGATACTTCCTTGCGGCACCCCAGAAAGGATTGGTCTGACATCTGAGTGGGATCCGCCTGCAGTAACATATTGACATCGGTTGGTTAGGTATGACTGAAATAACGCTAGCGCGTGTCCACGAATACCTAATGATTCAAGCTTATACAGTAAGATGTCGTGGTTTAACAGGTCGATAGCTTTTGTAAAGTCAACGAATATTCCAAGGACCATCTTTCTTGCCTCAAAATTTTTTAGAATAAATTCCTTTTGTGCAAGCAGCGCCGATTCAGTGCTACGGTGTTTCCGAAATCCGTGTTGGCTGGGCGTCAAAACATTATGCTTGTCAAAGAAAACGCTGAGGCGTTTATAAAGAACCTTCTCTAGACCTTTTGAGAAAACGGGCAGCATTGATATTGGTCTGTAATTACCCAACTCATTTTTGTCGCCCTTCTTGTGTATTACTGACACCTTTGCAGTTTTCATGCGGCTTGGAAAGACCCCGGTTTCAAGACACAGGTTGAAAACATACGACAAGCACGGGGAAGTTAGTTCAATAACATACTTAACTGGGCGGATTTGAATGTCATCACAATCACACGTACTGGAATTATTCAGTTGAGAATACACGGACATCACTTCGTTTTCGTCCACAGAGCTTAGAAATATTGATTTGTTGAGACGCTCGGAGTACGTTCGAAATCGTGCAGCGTAAGTATTTGGTCGCGAAATATTCACAAAGAAATTATTGAAAGCACTCGCAAGTGCGGCACCCGACAGTAGTTGGTCTCCCACACGAAGTGTGTCAACAATATTTCCGGACGATATCCGGTTCAGTAGACCGTTTATTTTTTTTCCAAGTAATGTCTCTTCTTCCTGTTGCCGAGCTAAAAGATCTATGAAAATATTTTGCTTTGGCGTGACGTGATCTGTTGGTTAGCTTATTACGAAAAGACTTGAAGGCCATAAGGTCGTTAGGGTCTCTACTTTTTATAAACTTGTGGTACAGTGAACTTTTTATGTTAACTTGCTTTAGCAGCTCTGGAGTAATCCAAGGCTTTCGATTTTTTTTTTTGACGTTTTGTAAGGAAAATGAGACTTGTACAGTCGCTTGAAGTTATCTAGAAAAACGTCATACGCTGCATTGGCATCATTCAAGCCAAATAAAAAATCCCAATTTGTGGTTGATAATTCTTGCCTGAACGCGTCTAAACGTTGCGCCGAAATATCCTGATATAATATGCTTGAGCACATATCTCTTTTTTTTATATGTTCTCTCCCTTACGAAGATATAGACCGGAAGATGGTCGCTTATTTTGGAGGTTATGATTCCGGCGTTTACTTTTTCAGGTACAAAATTGGTCATGAACAAATCGATAGTCGATTCCGTTGTTTCAGTGATTCTCGTGGGCTTAGTTATTACGTTAAAAAAACGCTTGCTTTAATAACAATATCAAACTTTCTGTTTAGGTCACTGTTAACCGACATGTCGATATTAAAATATCCCCCACAGATCAGGTGGTACTTGTTGTCACTTGTAAAAGAGAGGAGAGTTTCCATGAAGTCAAAGAATGACGCATAATGGCCACTAGGCGGTCGGTAAATAACAGTGAAAATAGTATTGTTAGAGCTCAAGGTTAACACCTCTAGGTTGTGGTTTATGAAGGAGAAGACAGGGACCAGTTCAACAGTCAAGGTTATCTTTTGAGAGGAGACACACTCCTCCTCTTCGATGCTCCGGTCGGTTTAGAAAATGCCTCGTGTACCCTCGTAGCTTAATGACATCAGCATCATCGGTGTACCAGGTTTCAGTAAGCATTATCGCGTCGAAGGCGAAGCCCAACTGCGCAAAAAATAACTCAAGATCGTCAGACTTGTTTTTTGCTGATTGTGCATTTAGGTGGAAACATTTTTGTAGAAATTCCGCGTTGCTGCTCGAGAACGTCTCTGAGCTTGGATGGATGGATGTATCCTGAGCCTTCCATTATCGGGTTCCATTATCGGGTACAACGAGCTTACAAACACCAGGTCGTCTAGAGAAGGGAACTTTATGGCATCCCTGTTTTCTTGTTCAGAAAATTCCGAGGACACCTAAGCACTTCTTACGAGTTGTGAATGCGAAAACATGAACGTCCGCTCCCTTAGTTCGCCTGCGGCGTAGTGGCCTGGGCGGCCACGTTTCAGTACTGCCGAGGTAGCGGCCGATAGCGGCCGACGGTTCAGGGCGCGCTCTCTTGAGCCGCGCTGAGCTCGGCTGTACAACCCCCTCCGAGTTTGCCCGAGCGGGCACTGTGGCCAGGCCAAGGGGCCAGGCTCGCAACGCCGCACCCCTCCGGGCCGTCGCGTGCGCTGCGCCACCATCGAGAGGGCTTCTCTGGTGGCGGCTTTTGAAACCACGCCGCACGAGAGCCTATGGGAGCCTCATTTCTTGATGACACGTGCCAGCCAATGGGCACATAATCCATCGGGGATTTGGCTTTACTTCGCTCCTTTCGGAGAGGTGAATTTAGCTGACGTTTTGCTTGGCTTATAGCGCGGCTTCAAAGCTTGGATGCTTCAGATCGCTGCTGCATTTCGCTCTTTTGGGACAGAGGAATTTAACTGGCCGTTTGGCGCGGCTGATGACGTCGGCTCGGTCCCAGAGATTCCTCCGAGTTTTGTTCCTCCCCTAGGTTTGAGCTGCATTGAACTGAAATCGACTAGCATTTTTTCAAATTTCCGGGGGCCAGCACGGGCCCCTGGCAGCGAGGGTCAAACACAATCACTCGAGAACTTGTATTGCAGACAGCTTCGAACTGCTCGATAGGGTCACGTGGTTTATGGCCAAATTTAAATACAAAGTGTTAAAAAAAATTAATTTTTTTTTTTTTTTGCCGCAAAAATAAATTACACATCGCGGAACGCTCATTCTCCGTCCAAAAGTAGCAGTCGAGCTGCCAACAAGATGCCAACGTTTCAGGCCGAACCAATATCTTATTTAAAAGTTATAAGCGATATTTTGAAAATTTCAAAGGGAAAATTTCGGCCGTCCGAGCTCTCGAATACATGAAGCTCTATGGCGCCAGAAACCGAAAACGGCCAAAAATGGGCAGCGCTTTCCCATAGCAATTTTCAATAAATCGCTTATAACTTCTGAAGAGGACATCGGTTCGGGCTGAAACTTTGGCATCTGGTTCGGACCTCTAGTGCTACCTTTTGGCGGAGAATGAGCATTCAGCAATGCATAATTTATTTTTGGGCGAATAAACAATGTAAATAACTTTGAAGGCACCCTGGACGAGCTGCGAGAAGGTGCCGAAAGCGTTCATCGTCTTCAAACATATCCGTCCTTCGGCTGCTTTCCTCCTGATCACGCGACAACGCAGCGCATGTTCAGTTGCGACAAATCTCCGCAGCGGCGGCCACCATTGAATTACAACCACTCGCCATGGCATTCCCATGGCTTGAGATAGACCCTATCTTCAATCTAGGCTCTCTAGCAATCATTACCATTGTTTACAAGGTTGCGCCCGTATCACGGTTCCTTAAAACACGTTAAATCTGACGTGCGGGTTCACGGAAACGGAACAGCTTCACGATTCACGATTTCGTAACCGTCTGCTTTAGAAACGACCCACTAAAACTCTCTAATTTAATATGATCTTAATGGGTCGATCAGTTAGCAAGCCATTCGAATTTCAAACGTTTTATTTTCCAGCAGGGCTATGGACGTTATCACACTTTTTTTTAAAATTATGTTTCATTTACAATGTTTTTTTTTTTATGTAGACTTAAGTTGGATATTGTTTTTTCTATGGCGCTACTACATTTGATTATAATAGAAATGTCGAGACCAAGATTCAAAATATGCGTTCCCAATAGTTGCGTTCCCAATAGCTGCGTTTGAGATTTTGTTGTGTTCCCCATCTCAGGGTTTACAAGATGTCGATTGATTACCAGCTCGCCTGCACTCTCTCACTGCTTACGATAGTTTTAAGCCGATATTTTTGTCCAATGGATCTGACCCTCCGTGCAAAGGATGGCCGTCAGCTCTCATCCCGACCGAAGCGTTGTAAATGCCGAATCCACATCCTTATCGGAGCCTTCTGCGTGCTTGACACACTTCGGGCGCACGTCTACATGGCCCATTTCGCAAACGTGTTTTGTATGAAACGCGACAGGATGTGAAGCTGAATTACGCCTTGTTTTTAACACCTGCTCACTTTCAACCAGATCCGCTTTTAACACCTACGCAGTGGAAAATGTACCACTCCGGCATAATTCACTGCGCCGTACTAAGCTGCTACCGATCAACAGTTGGTAAGCTGACTCCCAAAATAGCTTTAGAGCCGCGTAGTTGTAACACATTCAGTTATATATGCTTGGCACTGGTTCCCAAGTAGCACAGTTTTTTGCACCGAATTTTGATTTTGGTTTGGCAGTTTAGGACTCTTTAAGCCACAGAAAGTCTAAGTATAGCCAAACTGCATAATCTTAGGCAAGTCTCGGTATTTTTTTCTAATTCGTCAAAAAAGAGCCAGAATTGAACTTCACTGGTTGGGTTTCGATTGACACGTTGCATCTTTGGCGCATGTCTGGCACTTTCGCAATGACATGGTGAACTGGAGGAAAACCATTTACAAAATAAAAAAAAAGTACTTTGGCACAAACTAAAGCATTAGAACAAAACCTTATCAGGCCTAAATTAGGCCCCTACAATTGCCCGACTTGGACCAAGTAGGGCGTCCCTCTGGCGTGCTGCCTAGATTGTCATAGAACTTTCTTTAGCACACTTTTTGTTCAATGCACGTAACAATTTGTGCCCAAAACTAGTACAGATAAACTTCCAACCATTAAAAAAAACGAAATCCGCAACTAAATGTTTCGTGGCTCTTGAAAAATCGGTCCAGCTTGGAACTCAGATAAATCTCCCTTTAGAAAAATTGACGCCGCAAATCATACCCACAGTATTTAATGTATTTCTGGCTAGCTTTTCTAGCTTTTGTTCGATCTTTTTATTTTACCTCCGTTAAAACTGACATAAACAAATTTCTCTTTAACTTGAACTTTACAACACCGATCTAGAAGAAATGCATTAATTGAGAACATTTATTTAAATATAACCAGTAACTATACTCGTACTATTTATCCAAAATCGTAATTTGTGATGTAAAAGTAATGAATCCCAACCTTTCACTTTTCCAGCTGCTGTTATCGCTTACATTGTGCGTAGTGTTTCCGTACTCTAATCTTTATCAAGCTAATTTTCTTTTTCTTTCTGAAATCGTTTTGTGAGCATCGCAAACTTGTGTGTTCGCTCTCGTCGCTTGGTCCTCCTGGAAATTTGCAACTGATTAAAAAACGAGACTGGCACAACGTGCTGCAACGATTTTGTATTAAGACTGGAGGTATAGACGACTTCAATAATAGTCTTTTTATATTAATCCCCGTTTAAAAATAATTCGTAAATTTATATTTCCCAATATAATCACTACACATCGTTTCAGCCCATGTCCAAACGCAGCCGAAGCCACGAGCTGATGGGACCAACCAGACAGTGTCAAAAGCGCATCACCACGACGTTCGTCATGTTTCTGCTCATAGTCTATTATCGCAGAACCAATCATACACAGAACGGACCTATTGACTTGCGCGTTGGACCCTGCCTGATTGGTAGCATTACCATGTAGAGTCGGCTGCGTCTGGACCTAAGCTGAAACGAAATATAACTAGATGGGGACGGCAGAGCATCTCCTTTATCTGTCCGCCTTGTAACATACGCTCGTTGCCCTTCACCGTGCTTTGGCTGCGTGTGCACCCTCTGACTCACAAGCAGTGTTTTACACGTTCTGAAAAAAAAAAGGAATGAAAGCTCGTTCCTCGTTCCTTCTGATTTTGGAACGCGTTCCCCTTACAAGTTACATATGTGAAAAAGAAACCCGTTCCAGTTAAAGTTAAAAAAAGGGAACGTATCGTTACATATACGTTCCATTTGTATTTTGCTGATTATCATATTTAGTTAGATCGAGAAAAGTTAGTTTTCTTTGTTTTTTTTATATATCCCATCAAAGGGCAACATACGAATTTGAATGAAGTGATGAAAGGGTACCAGGAGAAGAAAACAAGCAGAAGCAGTGTTTCATTTGTCGATATATTCGTCTTTAAAAATCTCAGCTTTAACCATATTCATGTGTGTGGTGGGCGATTCAGACGAACCTTTAAATGTACTGCTACCCCACATTGCACGAGAGTTTTACAACTACCTCACACGTTTCAATCTAACAAGGTCCCTTGTTCGAACTTAACAACAATTGCTTCTCAATGTTACTGTCCGCAAGACGAGCATGTGAAGAAGAGGGTGAGGCTTTTGGAAGGTCAGTCTTGAAAAGTACAAGTCTTTCTTTGTGAAGAATGGATTCGTTGTTCAGCTTGAAGGTGGGGGACAACGGGAGGAGGAATAAAGGTTAATTTTGGTTATCTTTTAAGTGGCCTATGGTCGGGATAAAAGGGTGCGTTCGTTTTCTGGTAACATGGTCTTTTGTTGCAACTATATAGGTCTCTTTGTGGAAGCTCAGTGATGGCTGTAGTCGGCCTTAGCAATGATTTCCCTACACACCGGGGGGGGGGGGGGGGGGAGTTCACCCCCCTTGTATTTTTTTTTTTTAAAACATGCACTGAAAGGGGCACTAAAGTCGTTTCTGATATCGTCCTTTTGTGGTGACAACTCAATCTAGACACTCTAAGCATCCCAATAAACCCGAAATCACAATCATGCGTAGCTTATTTCCTCGTTAAGAGCGTAATCAAAGATCGCGAAACGCCCTTTTTGGGAAGAATTTTCTTCCGAGTGAAGTGGTCCACGAAGGGCGCTTGTCGGCGAGTGGCTAGCGAAGGCTTCGTCCGCGGAGGAAAAGAAAAGTCTTATTCGAATCTGTACCTATCAGACTCTGTTCGAAACGAGTTATATAAAAATCAATCGGAATCTGCTGGTATTGTACAGCTTTGATTGGTCCACACAATGTAGTCCGCGGGAAAAAGAGTCCACATGTTGTTTCTTGCCCTGAGATGAATGGACGGTTTTGTAATATAGGACTTGGTATATGCGGGAATTAACACCTTTTAAACAATATAAGATAAAAAAACGACCTTTTTCACGAATGACTTCAGTGTCCCTTTAATTTGCAACAACTCCCTAAATGCCCCCCCCCCCTTAAAAATTTTGACCCCCCCCCCCCCCCTAATTTCAATTCCTGGGGAAACCCATGGGCCTTAGTTTTTTGGTTGTATGAGGATTCGTGGAAGCAAAGTAGCTCAGTTTGAAACGTTCCTCTTTTTGTGCCTTTCCTTCAGCTAAAAGTTTTGCTTTTTCTACAGTAGCCTCGGGCACTGAAAAAAGTATCAATGTCTACTAGTTCTCATGCACGCGACTGTTACCAAGCGAGGACCGCATCAAATAAACCCTAAGACAAGTAACCAAAAATATTACGAGATCCTGCTGTTCGTAAAGATATTGTTTTTATATTTTTTTCTTTAATTTCCTTCTTAGAAATAAAATAAAGATTACGCCACAGGACGAAAAAAAGAAACGCCGTTCTTTTTTCTGTTCCAGTAAAAATGTAACGAGTTACCGTTCCAGTTCCGCTGATGGAAAATGGAACGGCGGGGTTGCTTCCTTCCTCCTGAAAGGAACGCATTCCAGGAACACAACACTGCACAAGACGTCGAAGTCTGTTTATTTTTTTTTAATAGGACGCTCGCGTTGGAGGCTGGAGAACAGAAATACTTCTATGTCGTTCTCATCTTGCGAGTGATATACCATTTCAATGTTCAGAAATCCACAGCCAAGCGTGTGACCTCTATAGTATAGCACGCGCATGTTCGTCATTTTGGAAAGCTGAACGCTGAACCCACGAACGCTGGAAATGGCATCACCTAGAATCCCTGTGATCTATCAAACGAAATATTAACCCGGCATCTGGGGAACATACTCCTAGTGTTTGCGTATCTATTATATTTTATTGTATCTTGCCAGTCACGTCTGTGATATCAATAGATGAATGGTTTAAAACCTTAGCAGTTTTTGTTCGCGATTTTACCTAAAATTAGAGTTACATCGATCTTTGATCTCAAAAACTCTAGTAGTAAGGATAGTCTTTTCTTTTCGACAGCTGGTGACACTTGCGCAACAACATGGCCAACGCTTCTCCAGTCAATGACGCCGTCGAGACAGAGCCGGTTCAGGTGAAGATGGTCCCGGAAGTCTACATCGAATCCAACAAAATTCAGCGAGCAATGGGCATCAAGATACTCGACTCGCCGCAGATGTCGTTCGCTATCAAACCGAGTGGCAGCCAGCAGTTCATCGACGTAGGCTGCGGGACAGGCGACTTTACACTCCAAGAACTGCTGCCGCGCTGCCAGCCCTGCCGTAGGATTGTGGCCACAGACATCTCCCGAGCCATGGTGGAGTATGCCGAGGAGAACTTCGCGCATCCGCAAATCGCGTACGAGGTGCACGACATAGAAAGCGACATCACGGGACTCATCGAGAAGTACGGCAAGTTTGAGCGCGTCTACTCTTTCTGCGCCTTGCAGTGGACTGCGGGTCTCACCACCGCGCTCCGAAATGTGGCCGGCTTGATGACCGACCAAGGGGAGTGCCTGCTCGTATTCCCTGTCCGCCTCCCACTCTTCAGGGTGTGGAGGAGAATTGCGGAGATAGATCGATGGAAGCCTTACAAAAAAGTGAGTTTATCCGCAAATCCAGTGCTTGTGTTATAACTTTTTGGGTTAAGAGACGAGTCATATGTATGTAAGTCGAGGACACGGACGTAACTGTGACAGCAAAGCCTCTCATAAGAAACTAGGCTGTCACTTTACCTCACCCTTTTAGTAAATTCAACTTAAGGTTTTAGTACGTTTGACAAAAGAAAATGTTTATAATTGATGGAAATACACGCTGTCGGTTGTGTTATGGTGTAAGTAACATCTCGTAAAAACAAGCTAAGTTAATTGCGTTTGTAAACTTTTCAAACATAACTTTTCCCTACCATTGGCTTCGAGGTACATATTTCATTTAGCTGGCGCGTGCACACATTTTGTAAGGAGTTGTATTTAAATTTTGAGTGATTTTTACAAATTACCAAATGCACGCACTTTTATAACTGGCAAGTACCTCTACAATTAAAAAGCTGGACTAAGCACTCACTGCCATAGGCATTATTAGAAGTCCCGATGGCGTTTTTGGAAAAAACATTTCCTATTGCGCTGCTATGGCAGGTTTCGCTTTAAATGTTAGTGAACAGAAGGTAGGAAGGAGTAAAATGTAAGTTCAAACTTCAACCGCCAAGAGATACCCCACACAGCAGACGTAATTTCTAAACCTGAAATCACGATGAATAGCCATTGCTCGAAGGTTACTGAATACTTTCACGCGCTTACGAAAATATCTCCTACACTAAAGTCAGTCATGTCACAAAAAAAAAGAAGCAAAAAACACCCGCAATATTACGTAAGATCTTTTTTTTTCGGACAGTTAATCGATTAGCGTGCACCTTTTTGGCGCGTTTAAAGGGGTACGAAAACAAAAATTGAAATATTCAAATTTCGTTCGGAAATGAGTCAAGCATGACGTATATAACCGTAAATAATAATTGCACGTCTGTATTTTGAACGACTGGCTGTATTTTTCGTTCCAAACGGTGCACTTGAGCAAGCGCTCGAAGAGAAGCGAACTGAGTGCGCGATGCGTCATGGGATATCCGGCGCGAATAAAAACAGAAAGAGAAGATTCCCCCCATTCGTGACGTGGCAAAGCTGGCATGGTTATGAGCTCTGGCGTTGGTGACAAGCGTGTGGTTGGCCCAAGGAGCACGTAGCTTCCACAACACTGTCACCCGGCCCTTACGCCCTACTCGGCCTCCGAGCCACTCCCGGCCCTTCCGCCCCTCTCGGCCGTAATGCGACTATCGGCCTTAGCGGGATGCTCCCGAACAGGGTCGGGAAAGCAACTTTTGTCCGAGTTTTGAGCGACGGGCTAATTTTCTAGGGGGAGAGTGGCTGTGCCCGGGTACGCAAACGAGGGTACGAGAAAGAGGGGAGTCCCTCCATTTCGTCTTCTTGGACTGTTTGGTACAATGAGCGGGAAAGCCATGAAGGAAGATGTTGAATTCCAAAGAGCGGCGCTGCTCCGATGCAACTTGCTACGTCGTGACTACTTGGCAAGTTCCCCAACGTTGCTAGATTACCTCCCTAATAGGCTCCACATGCATCCACCAGTTTCACATTGAAATATCATTTAATTAGCTTTAAAATTAGTTTGCTTCTGCCTTTCAATGCAAGACTGGTATTTTTGAGGTTAAGCCGCAACATGCAACATACTAAAGCTAGAAAACGAGCGCTGATTTTTTTTTTCCGTACCCCTTTAAGTGGGCCGAAAAGTCCGAGCCACAGGACTGTGGACATATACGTGGCGTCTGATATTTTGCGGAACGGAGCTTCAGCATCCCCAAGACACGTTCCACAGATCAGCAAGACAAAGCTGGCAGCGTGCAGAAGGAGTCTATTAATGCGCGTACACACGGTTAGGAGGCCCTGAAAAGTACGACGCAAAGCATTGCAACAATGCTTTGCGTCGTACTTCTCAGCGCCTCCCCATTGGCTCGTCGTAAGGGTCGCCGTAGCAACAGGTCGAAGCAAGCAGTATTAGCGAGGCTCAAGTGGCTGCACTGGCACTCGAAAACAACCGTGTGAACGAGCCTTTAGGATGGCTTCTGCGCTGCAATCATCGGCCTTCGGCCGATAATGTTTGATGCTATACTCCGTTTTAGTACAACCGCAGCCGACGCTACGACCCGACAGAGCCAATCAAGCAATACCACAAGTGCATCGTCAGGGCCCTCGGCGGTTTTGTGTTTATGCCACTGAAAACCGAGCCCGGGATTTCTCCCCGGCACGCACATCCTGCGAAAAAAACGTCAGGCTTTGCGACGTGCAAAAGCCTTGCATTTTCGTCTCGTGAATCATGATGCACGCGTGCCGGGGAGAAATCCCCGGGTTTTCTCCCTCGTGTGAATACCCCTTAAACAACCAATATTGATCCGCAATGTGGCACAGTTTCCCTTCGAGTGAAACGGCGTAGAAGTGGTTTTCCATGTCGGTGAGGAATGCTTCATTATCTGAGAGCAGACTCATACGTAACGCATTATTTGTATCTGCTTACGTCTACGGCAAGGAAGGAACGGCTGGTTACTATTCGAGAGTAACGCGTTGGAGTAACGCGTAACGGTATTTAGTTGCTTTTGGAGGGAAACGTTTACAACTAAGGTACACAACCTAGTTATTTGCGTAAATTGTACGTTTGTATATGTATTTGCACGAGGATAGCCGGAACACCGCAGAAAGGCCGGTGTCCGGGGCGCCGCGTGATATTATAGGGTGAAGATGTTGTGAGTAGGTGACGACGAAGGTTCCTGTAATATTCAGGGGGAAAAGAAAACCTAGATAGACACAAAACAAAAGATGTGCACGACACATGGAAGTATAGTTAGATGTCTTTGAGAAGCGGCTCGAACAAAACCAGTTATTCAGTATAGCTACACTGGCCCCTGATTGAATGCGTTAAAAAGCGATAAATTACACTCTAAAAAAAAAAAAAGCCCGTGCGTCTGCTTTCCCGCACAACACTCAGAGAGCCAATCACCGCAACTTACGGAGGCAGCTGAGCGAATGACAATGCCCAAACATACGTTTAGACCAAAAAACGCAGTCTGAGTTGTGGCATTAGGCAATGCAAGCGTGACGTTTTGCATTACTTGATGTCACAACTCAGACTGCGTTTATTGGTCTAAACATATGTTTCGGCATTGTCATTCGCTCAGCTGCCTTCGTAAGTGGCGGTGATTGGCTCTCCGAGTTTTGTGCGTGAAATAGACGCACAAACCTTTTTTAGAGGTTTCTGCGTCTATGGTGCCAAATACTGTAAGGTGGCTGCTGTTTCAGAGAAACGACACATACGGAGTAACGAGAACGTACTACGTTACTTTTGAGCCGAAGTAACGTGTTCCTTCTAAATCGTGGTAATGAATAATGTACTTAGTTACCATGATGACTTTAAACCAAGATCGGGGCAGAAGGAGGAATTGCTTTCAGAGTTGAAAAGAAAGTGACAGTAACAGACATCATTATGGTAAAATTCCACTAGCTCGCCTGCGCACTCAGCGTAATTTAGGTACTTACTTTCTGAAAAAGTAACGAAGAACGATATTTGGTTAGTTTTAGTTTCAGTGACGTGTAGACATCTACCTGATCGCGGTTGCCCATACAAGGAACCCAAGCGCGCCGACTCCCGAATAATATTTTCTATCAAAACTATAGAATATCCGAAAGCTGTGTCGTCTGTTTCGTCCTCTTATGTGTTTCTTTCGTTTTAAGTCAATATCGGTTTCATTGATTGCTTTCTTCTGATAGCAATACGTTTTGTAATTCCCTCCAAGCGACTTGGAATGACAGTCAAGTTTCACGTGTAATACTCGTCTCGTAGCGTAACACCATACAAATAAACACCCACCACGAAAACTGGAAAGTGCGGCTGCTCTCAGCTGGAAACGCAGCGAGAAAGGCAGCGAGGTTTCTCACCGCCGACCTTTCCGCCGAGTATCCAGCTTAGAGCACCAGTGCAACGCTGCGTACGATGGATGACTGCCTACCAGACGAGACTAGTGAAACATAATCATTTGTTACTTCCTTCTAGGTCATTGAGCGCTTCATTCCCCCAAGCGCGGATATCAAAGATATGTCGAACCTGAACTCGTACTTGTTGGGCGTTCTTAAAAATGCTAAGCTGAAGCCACGAATGTGGCAAGTGGTGACCGAAGACCAAAGCGGCCTAGGGCTGGAAAAAAACATAGGTAAGTTTTCCACACATCCTATGGCGTGGTTGCTCATGTCGACGCCCATACATGGACAGAGCGGAACATGAAGGATCGTGGATTGGTATATTTCTTGGACTTGAAATGCTAACGTTCAAGACTGCAGCTTAGTCTAGAGAAAGACAGAGAGATAGTATAAACTTTATTGCGCGACTCAAGTTCGAGTCGTTTTAGTCGCCAGCGCGAAATGGGATGCGCTGTCCCCGTCCTTGTAGAGTCGGTAAGTTTAGCATCCAAAAATAAAGAGTTTTTTTTTTGTTTGTTTTTTAATATGGGCAAGGAGAAGTGGCCACCGCGTGGGTTGGAGATCCTTTGAGGGGGAGGGGGGTGGGGCGGCCCAGCTCGCCCAGGAATAGGGGACTGAAGAGGGAAGAAAGGGGGGAAAGAGACGGGTGAAGGAGGTGGAGGCCCTGGGACAGGACCAGTATGCGTGTTCTTTGGAAAGGTAGCCTCCGCAGTTATTACACGCGGATCTACCACATCGGCGCTGGAGAAAGTGCATACAGTGCTCTGTACGAAGACAGGGGGTTTGTGCTTGCCGGGTAATGAAGGCATTCTGTCAGGAGTGGGACCAGGAAGGGGAGGGGAGCTTGCAGCGCTGGGACCTGAAGCTGGCTATGTGTGCAGTTCGTTCCTTGTGATGTTGGGAGCGGACCTCGGGGGGTAGTATGGTTTCGGCCAGGTTGTCGGGGGACACGGAAGTTCGCTGTCGCCGGCCAGGGCGTGTGCTTGTTGGTTTCCCTGAATGCCTTGGTAGCCGCGGATCCATTCTAGATGAGATGTAAGTTGCGGATGGGTCCGCATGTAGTCTTGGTGGGTAGTGCGGGTGTACGTAGTCAGTGCTTGCGCCTCGAAGCTGTGGAGAGCTCCGTGACTATCCCTCCGCACAGTGATGGCTGCCGTGTCGTGTTGGCGGAGGATGATTGGTTCGATAATGGCGCCTACGCCTCCACTACTGAAAGAATCCCGGAGCGAAAACTCGTGGTGGTGGTGCCGATCGTCGCCGTCACGGCCTTGTCGTCGGTGACTCGAGCGTCAGTGTAGTAGGAGTTATGCGTCGGTTCATGGAGACGGTCCGCTCTGTCTTGCCTGCGTTGTGCGAGTGTAGTGCGATCCAAGTTGCGGGGTATGGGGTGAACGACGAGACGAGGAATGCCGTCCCAAGGAGGTAGAGTCGGGGGAACGGGGAGCGTATGGTCTGTATAGTGCCCTAGCAGACGAAGGATGGCTCTGCCATGTCCGAAGGTTTTGAGTCGGTAAAGTTAAGCGCGATGATGCTTTTAGAGCGCAGCTCTTAGGGGCCCGTTTCCGGCTTGAGCGGCGTCGGCGTCGGCGTCGGCGTAACCGCGCGGTGCATCATGGGAAATGTCCCATAATGCACCGCGCGAGCCCCCACCGGGGTCACGTGACTTCGTGGGGGGGGGCACGTGACCCCCAAGGTCACGTGACTCCCCTGAGGTCACGTGACCCCCTCCTCGAGGTCACGTGACCCCCGCCGATGTCGCGTGACCCCCGATGACGTCATCGACACTGATGACGTCACCGGCATCCACATCGTCATCGTCATCATCACTGATGACGTCATCATCAGTGATGATGACGATGACGATGCGGATGCCGGTGACGTCATCAGTGATGATGGCGATGACGATGTGGATGCCGGTGACGTCATCAGTGATGATGACGATGACGATTTGGATGCCGGTGACGTCATCAGTGATGATGACGTCATCAATGATGAGGACGTCATCAGTGACGATGACGATGTGGATGCCGGTGACGTCATCAGTGATGATGACGATGACGATGTGGATGCCGGTGACGTCATCAGTGATGATGACGTCATCAATGATGAGGACGTCATCAGTGACGATGACGATGTGGATGCCGGTGACGTCATCAGTGATGATGACGATGACGATGTGGATGCCGGTGACGTCATCAGTGATGATGACGTCATCAGGGATGATGACGATGCGGATGCCGGTGACGTCATCAGTGATGATGACGATGACGATGTGGATGCCGGTGACGTCATCAGTGATGATGACGATGACGATGTGGATGCCGGTGCCGTCATCAGTGATGATGATGACGATGTGGATGCCGGTGACGTTACCGACATCCGCATCGTCATCGTCATCATCACTGATGACGTCATCAGTGACGTCACTGATGTCGTCACCGGCATCCGCATCGTCATCGTCATCATCACTGATGACGTCGTCAGCGACGTCACTGATGACGTCACCGACATTCGCATCGTCATCGTCATCATCACTGGTGAAGTCATCAGTGACGTCACTAATGACGTCATCGGTACCCGCATCGTCATCGTCACTGATGACATCATCAGTGACGTCAGTGATGACATCATCGGCATTGGGGGTCACGTGACCCCCCAAGGTCACGTGACCCCCCCTGGTTAGTCTAACCCCCCCCCCCCAGCGCCCTTCCCTCCTCCTCCTCAAGAGCTGCGCTCTAATTCGGCGTTACAGGGAGTTGTAAGCGGCTTTCACTTTTTTATCCGCTCATCAAGGGAGTTGAAAAGCGCCGTCTCTTCTACTTTAAAATTGGAGGTGTAGGAAGGGACTACGAGGGCGGTGCGGGTGCACTTGCGAAGAGCCGCTTTTAGGCGCCGGAGTTACGTGGCCGTGAGGCTCCTGTAGAGGAGTGCGTACATAACGCGCTAGAAGACCGTGGCCTTTATTACCTTGCACAGTTAATGTTCCTAGAAACCTTGGCGTTGCCGAGTGACATGCCGTATTATCTTGTACACTTGCTCGATCTGTTTGTTGATCTTAGGAGTTCACACCGTACTGCGGCCGTCCTGCTGAAAGACGAAGCCCCGTACCTTAATATGGGCGTTCCGAAGAATGGGGGAGCCGTTGGTCTGGGGGGGGGGGGGGGGGGGGGAAGCTTGATGAGGTTCCTCGATAGGCCTGGGCGGTTTTGAGCCGGTCGTTTGAAACTACAACGTATTCCGTCGTGTTAGGCAAGCAGGTGAGGGCGATGGTCTGGGCGTGGGCGTGAACTACTTCGAGACTTTTCTGCAGAGTGCCCTGCTGCTCTCTATAGGAGCCTGCGCAGCACCAAAGGGTGATATCATCCGCACAGATGGCGTGATGAAGGGCTGGGATGGCGTATGGCTAAACTGGAAGACATTTCAGGATAAGATCGAAGAGCGTGGGTGACAATATGAAGCACTAGGGAGTCCCTTACCGCAGCAGATATGGCTGTGGCGGGTTGCCGTCTGGGGCGATGATGCAGAGCGTTCAGTCCGTGAGGAAATTCTTGACGTAGTTGAAGAGGCGGCATCCCGGCTGGGGTCTCGTCCAGATACTAGAAGAGGGCGGCAAGATCTACGTTGTCGAAGGCCTTGTGGATGTCCACTTTGACGATCGTACGTAGTTGAGCCCTGCTTTCGCAGTCGTAGAAGCCGTGCGAATGCGGCGGGCAACGTCTTGTGTGCTCACATGCTGGCGGAAGCCTACGACAATTGGGGCGAAGTGTCTATGGTGCCCTAGGGGACACTCGAGCCGTTGGAGGGCCATCTTCTCCATCAGCTTACTACGGCAGGACTTCATGAATATGGGGCGGAGGTTGGTGACCGTGGTGGAAAGTTTGCCTGGCTTGGGGATGGTGATAATGTGCGCTTCCTTCAATTCTGGGTGTTCCCACGCTTCATTGATTAAGGCGAGCAATTCTTTCAGCGTCACGTCCGGCAGGTTGCGGAGCATCCCGTAGCTAACGCGGTCATGGCCCGGTGCCTTGTTCCTTTTGAGTTTGCGGAGAGTTGCTGAGTTCTTGCTGGGAAAATGCAGTTTTAGCCGCCGTCCGGTTCTTCGCCAGACCTTCTGTCCTCTGGCCGCCAACGGACAGAGGACAGAAGGTGTCCCAAATCTGCTTTGACACCGCGTTGGACGATGCATTCTGCGCTATCTAAAGTTTTTTCAACGTGTTACGATGCTTGGTTTGCCCGACTAGAGTGCACATGATTTGCCAAGTTCGGGGAGTGTGAAGTCGGCCGTTCATGTCGTCGCACGTCTGGACCAGTTGTGTGTGGCGAGATAGTCTGCATGATCCTGGGCCGCTGTCGTAAATTCCTCGATAGCATGACGGAGGCATCGGTTGTCGGGGCAGAAGGCGGTGTTTCTAACTTTTCTTTGAATATGATCGATACTGTTCCCTATAAATAAATGCTGTACTATAGACATATACCGCCATGACTGTATTGTCGACTGACCTGTTTGCTTTTGTTGTGCGACCATTGCCACGACTCATAAACGACCCGCGTTGTTATCTTAGCTGTCTTTTCCGGCATGTGTTCCAAATGGATACTTAAGTCCTAAATCTACCGGATTCTCCTTTTTCTACTCCATACACACAGGGTATTTTTCTGCTGAAAAGATAAAAATTAACAAAAACTCTCATTCTGCTTTGGCTTATCTTTATCAAATACATTTTTTTACTTTTCAGTACCTCGCATTAAGAGTCACTTATAAACACGGTACGAAGTATTAATGGCATTTAGGTGCCATGCATTTCGAGCTAAAGATGTGTAGCACTCGCTATTTGAATATTTCGGCATCAAACAAATCCTCATGCTGCAGCACCGGGAGAGTTTTTATGGAAATATCTAAAAACACAAAGAAAACACTCAGTCGCGGAATATTTTTTTTACTGCCAAATGACTGCACATAAATGGTGCAGTTCGCGTTTGAGAATGTTGCCCTAGACAGATTTTAGCTTAATTTGTAGCCCATCCCATTCCTGCGCTAAGTGGGGAATACCATTTTTCTTTTTTGTTATTTTCTTTCAGAATTCGAGCTTTCACTAGATCCCGTCCTACCATTGCTGCCCGAGGGAGAAAAGACGAAATACAAGACCGACGTGGCGAATGTTCATCTCACGTTCTGGACAGAAAAGCCAGCTGGGGATCCACAGTATTTGTACGACATATTCGCCGTTCACGCCAGCAAACTTTGAAAAATCAAAACTTAACATTATTTTTTTTTCTTTTTGCTTCACTTAATTAGAGCCGAATAAAAATACTTGCTTTTCATACAAAATAAAACATGTAACACCCTATGCTTTAAAAGTTAGTGTTAGCAGACACAAAATATTATATAAGAACAATTTATATGGCATCCCTGAATGGACGACATCCCTGAGTGAAAGACGTGTCAAGCTTTATTGAGAAAGGCTTCGTTTCGAAACCAATAACATCGAGACTACGTTTAGGCGATGGGTAAACCGTTTAATATTATTCGCTGCAGTGCTTTTTTAGCAGTATCCAGAATAAAAATTAAAAAAAGGCAAAGCATAATAAAATACCACAGCCACTAACGCCATGCTGTAGCGTATACAACTCAGGAAAGATTAAGCACCACAGATTTTAAAACTCAGTGTATAAAACAGAGGGCGTACAGTATTAATATAGAGCGCAACTTTACGTGTCATAAAATGTATTTAATTGTTCACCTTCGTTATGAAAGTGAAACCCGTAAATATGTAGAATTTTTTATGTGTATATTTATGTTCCAATATAGCCCAACTACAAACCTAAAAAAAAGCTTAATGTTTGCGAGAAGTTTGTATCCTGCATGTCCCTCTCTCTCCCCATCCCTCCTTCCCCCCCCCCCCCCCCCCCCCAAAAAAAAAAGTAGTGTTATGTTGGTGTTTAAAAAAAGAAAAAAAAAAAAGAAAGAAAATGAGCTATGCATCACCAAATGCTAGTTTTTGTCCAAATATGGTGCCAGTAGTCCGAAACCAGATGCCACAGTTTCATGTCGGACAGTTATCTCATTTAAAAGCTATTTCTGATTTTCTTAAAATTTGAATGGAAAATTGAAGCCCGTTTTCGCCCATTTTCGGTAACTGGTGCCATTCAGCTTCGTGTATTACAGAGCTCTGTAAGCCACCTTTTTGCCATTGTAAATTTCAGAAAATCACTTATAAATAAAAAAAAAAAAAAGCAACGTTTAGTTTTTACATTTTGACACCTGGTTCGGACCGCTGAGCTACAGTTGGTTGGAGAATGAACATTATTCGACGCGTAGTATAGTTTCTGCAGTGGAAAAATCCTTGTAAATTTTATAGCGGAGCTCTTAAGGGCTTGTTTCCAGGATCGTGTCCGGTACCAAACAAATGTCGACACAACAGTTGCCGCCGTCGCTCATAGATGGCGGTAGCTGTCCAGAGTGTTGTGCTTGCCGGCTGTCTGCTTGCCGCAGTCGCTCATTGATCGCGGCAGCCTTTTCAGCTTCGGCAACCAGGCAACTGGTTGCTGCCGTCGCCTATAGATGGCGGAAACATTTCTTCAGAGGAAGAAGAGCGGGAACAGAAGGAGCGGCGATGTGCGCAGCAGCGCGAATGGTTCCGCAACCGCGGCGAGGCCGCTATCGCCTAAAGTTCCACTGCGTCGAGCGCTTCAGATTCCCTTGCGAAAGAAGAGCACATCGCTCGCCTGGAAAGCCGCCGCCGAGAACAGAATCTACAGCTCCGCTGCTCTTCCTTCTTGACTAAAGCGAAAAGCTGGAAAGTGTTTTCGGGCGGACACCCTGTACATATCAGTGTAAGAGAATCTGAATATTGACAACGTGAAACCGGAGTCACCCAATTTGAGAGGCATTTTATCTAAACTTGGTGTCGGTATCATTGGGAGAGAAGATAACAGTGAGTTTTAGTATTGTGTACACGAGAAAACGCAAGCACTGTGCGTTTGCGTTAGCGATGCGTTCTCCACGCTGCGCATGCTTGAAGTCGCCATGCGCCAATCCAAGGTCACATTTTGGGCTCCGCGCACGCGCACTGTTGAACATGCAACGCTAACTCAAACGCACAGGGGTTGCATACACTCGTATACTCAATACAAAAACTCACCATTATTCGTCTACGGTGCATCGGAACACGATGATGGGCACGCAAATCAAAGGACAACGTAGAGAACACGCAGTAAGAGCGCGCTGACGAAGCAGCCAAGCGCGCCGCCATTGGCTTAGGTCGGGGGGAGACAAAAGCACGGAGCAGAGGAACTTGCACGTAGGGTATTATCTGTAGACATGAAAGAAACCCGAGGCTGCAGGCAAGCAAAGGACGACACAGGCACCAGAAATTCTCAGACATTTCATGCGTGTGTCGTCTTTTGCTTGGTGTACTTACACGACACACTTGACGACAGAGAAGTTCGCACGAAATCCGTGACACCAAATTTTCTGGAGTTCTATATTCGCCACGTATCTGGTAGAAACTTCAGGAACATGTCCGCGGACCACAGGAACCTGTCCACCACAGAAACCTGTTCTTCGGTGGACTGCGGGAACCTGTCCGCAGACCGCGAAAGCGTGTCCGCGGATCGCAGAATCGTGTTTGCGGACCGTGGGAACGTGTCCGTGGACCACAGGAACCTGTCTGCGGACCTTAAAGGATCTTGTGTATCACGTGGGCAAACGTCATGAAGTAGGTCCGCGGAGCTGCCAGATCACGTTTGTCGGACTTCGTTCTATAGTCGCTGTTTTTCTGGTCCGCCGAGGTGAGGTCCGTGGCAGGTCCGCAGACGGACAGCAAGACGACGTCGACGTCGTCGTGTCGTGGCGATGTCGTGACGTAACGCTGTGTCTTGACGACACTTTACGTCAACAACGTTGTCACGAAACAACGCTGGAGGCCGCAATTTAAGGCAAACAAGAGTGCTGCCACCTGCAATGTCATTACCTCTTATTCGTCAAAATATTGCCGTGGCAATGTCAATGCCCTTTATTCGTCAAAATATTGACGACCCATTTCGTGACCGTGTCGACTTTGTTACACTAGAAATGCGGACGCCTTGCGGCATATTACAACCTCTTTTGCTGCCCCCCCCCCCTCCCCCCCTAATTTCCCAAGTGCTGGCGATATTGCTATCTCAATATTCCCTTGTAGAGACAGTCCGATGCGACATTTATGCAGGCACCGCGTGCGAAATTTCGATAGTCGCTAATTTGCCTCACAATTTGTTCACCTCATAAATGGACACATCTGAACTAATAACCAAAATTACAGGTAAAATATATATTTCTATCCATAAGTTAATGCTTCTTTTAAACCATGTTCTCACCGTTTTTTTCGTCATCTGAGTGCTTTTACTGACAACACTTGAAACGTGATAACAGATGTTTTCATTTATGTCAAATTTTGGCAGCGCAGCTTGTTACCGGTAGGTTGCGAAAGGTTTGGTGGTGCGAAATGATTACTGGGGAAACTTACTCCAGCAGAACGAAGCACAAATGCGCTACTTTATTATTTAAAACAAATATATGTTTAGGTTGTCCGCTTGATCAGCAAACTCTACAACGTGTGACGTTCCTCACGGGAAAACACGAAAAAATTTGAATGTTGGTTTTGACATCACCTTAATTTGCCGTTTTTGCAATAATAAACAGCTTTTCGGCAAGCGTATTTCTAATACGCAAAGGCATAGCCTCCTCTATAATCACAGAGCTTGGCAGTTCGACGACGATGCCATATAGTGCCCGGTCGCAGATGTGGAGCGCAAAGATCAGGTAGCACATAGCATTTCTCCAGGATCTGGTCGTCAGCGCACAGCATTTGCTGCGGCGAGGACCCGAAACATGGTTTTCAAACCCGACGAGAAAAGAAGTGGTAGCGCGAGGAACGCGAGGAGCACGAGCGGACATTCCACCGCTTGCGAGAAGTGTCGTTTCGGCGTCTCGCCGCGGCGGAACGCCCGTCACGTGGCTCTCCTCTCATCCGTTGTCTGAAGCCCTACCATTTCACTTTCGGCGGCCGCGTCTCGTGGCGGTCTGCCAGGCACCAACGGCGCGGGCGCTGGCGCATGTCGTCCTGGCTGCCGGAAAAATGCTCCTCCCATCGCCGGAAATGATCCCTCGGTGTGTTCAATCTTTGAATGATTTTTTTTGTTTTGTTTTTATGAAAAAAAAAAAATCAGCCACGCATTGTTTTGATTTAGAAATTTCTAGGATGCTTAGGCCCGCAGAGTGAGTAATCGCCATATTTAGGCGATCTCAGAAACCTCCTCAGGGCAGCTTTAAGTCCAGACACAGTCGACGCTACAAGCTGATGGGAATATTCAAACAGTGTCAAAAAGCGCACCATCAAGGTGTTCGTCATGTTTCCGTACGTGTTCTATCCTTCCTGAACCAATCATAAACAGAAAAGGCCCATTGAATCGCTTTTTTGACGCTGCTTGTTTAGTCCGATTTGCTTGTAATGTTGGCTTCGTCTGGACTTAAAGGGGTCATGAAACGATATCGGTTGGAATGTTCATGACTTTGCAGAGGCGTGCTGGTCCTAGTCTGGCCCAAGTATTCTTGCACAGACCGCCACTTATTCAGAAGCTTATTTGTCGCGGTGAAATTGCAACTTGCAATCTCGCTTTCGCAAAGCTTGATGACGTAGTTGTGGTATCGAAACCACCCGCCTGACGACAGTCGAGCGCGACTCATGAATTGGACACGAGATCTGCGTGAGCACTCGATTTCGGCTCGTAACACTCTATGCCTCGGCGGACACTCAAAGGGTGGCTGTCCAACCACTGCGGTGATGAGAATAGCCGAAGTCCAACAATGTCTGGTGCTTAGCACACGTTTTTTACTTTGCTAACCCATAGCCTCCACTATACAGACAAAACGTGGCAGATGGCCACAAAAAGCGGCCACCGAAATGGAAAAGGGGGAGTGGCAGACAACGCATGAGAGGAGAGCCACGTGACTGGCGCCCCCGCTGTGGCGAGACGCCGAAACACACTTCTCCCGAGAGAACAAGTGTGTTTCGGGTCCTCGCCGCTGCACAAGCTGTGCGCTGACGGCCAGGTTCCTCCCTACAGGAGCCAGAGTTGCGCGTTCGTCTCCGTAGCGCCATCTTTCCTGCACGGCATGTTGATCCCGCTCATCACGTGACTGAATTGGGCGAATAGCGGCGCCGCGCGTTCGAGGCGCGCGGCACGCTCAAAAGCAGGGGAACGTACGCCGGGGCGCGTGCAACGTCTACTTTCCTGCACGGCACTTGATCCGGCTCCCCACGTGATCGGATCTCGGCGAATAGCGGCGCGGCGGCACGTGGAGAACAAACGCGCAACTCTGGCTCCCGCAGGGGGCGTATACAAGAACTCTAGGGTCCCCCAGAACCATATCCCGAGAAGTCGCTCTTTGATGCTCTGTGCTACCAGATCCTCGCGCTCCAAATCTGCGACCGGGCACTCTATGGATCGTAAAACAGTTTGTTGTTGGACGAGTTGGTGAACGTTTGGATACATGGTTTTGCGCAAAAAAGACGGACACAAGAGAGAGAAACAAACGCGAGCGACACTTAGAACTGTATGGAGGAAACCTTTAGAAAACATACAGATATATCGTCAACTTCAATGCGTCCACGCATGCGTCGTGTCACTATCACACGCTCGTCACAAAAACTTATCAAGGAAGCGTTTTACAGCATTATACAAACTTATCGAGGTATCGCTCACACATAGGTCGCCTTTCTTTTCGATAAAGAAGGCTTCCAACAGCTCACGTGCTTTTTGTCCCTTACTTCCACCCAAAATTGCAGTGTCAGAAAAACGTGGCTCACACTTACAGTTCCACAGTGCGCAGGCAAATGTGCCCCGTCATTAGTCTTTAAATTTTGAGCATGCTCCCTGAGACGGTCGTTGGCACACCTTCCCGTTTGCCCCACGTATGTCTTCCCACACGTGAGCAGGATTTCATAGACGACTTCTGTTTTGCAGCCAACAAACGGCCTGGCATGCTTTGTGCTGCATTCTCGCTTCTGTCTGCTTTCTCCAGTAATGCGAGGGCAGAGTTGGCCGAGTTTTGTCGGAGCTGTAAACACAGTTGGCACCCCATGTCTGTTCGCAACCTTCTTGAGGTTATGCGAGAGTTTGTGCACGTATGGTACCGCTTCAGGCCTCACATTCCACATGGCGAATTCCACAGGTCGTTTTGGAGCGCGCCGGGATCGACTTTTCTGGAGCGAGCCTATTTCACTGGGCGATCGGGATCGAGACCGACGTGTTTCACTGGTCGTTTTGGATTAGCTCCCGCTCCAGATCTCGATCTGGATCCGAGAAAAGTCGCTCCGACGATTTCGGGGGTTTCAACCGGACGCCAGCCGGGCCAGCCCTCGGCGCACACACGTGACTTACTTTCTCGTGGGGCATCTCGCCTGATCTCGACCATCTCGCCTCAGAAGAAGAAGAAGCACGTCGCGGGCTGGGCTCCTAGATTGTCTTGACATCAGAAGAATTCGTAATGGCCGCTTGCTTACCCCTTGGCTCGACAGCCGGTTCGTTTTCCAGGAAGGAGAAGAGAAGGTATTTGCCGCGCTACGGGCATTCTGGCAATCTTTGCTAGAAGCGCCTGAGCCGTTCCTGCCGCTCGTGCGTCGAACATGTGTTAGCGCCGCGATTGTGAAAACGTCTTCGAAAAGACCGCGGCGGCCGCGGAAAGGGGATTCCCGGGCAGTTGAATGACGGGAAGGCATTCGCCGATCCCGAAGCAGTGGTCATGTTCCACGGGGGATACGAAGGCGGCGCGACCCCGTTCGGATCGTGTGCTTCAGTCCGGATCTGGTCGACCGATCCCGGCGCGCTCCAAAACGCCCGTGGAATTCGCCATCAGTGTTGCTTTGAGTGTGCCCCAAGGACAAGGACAAGGAAGGTGTGCCAACGACCGTCTTAGTGAGCATGCTCCAAATTTAAAGACTAATGACGGGGCACATTTGCCTGCACACTGTAGAAACTGTAAGTGTGAGCCACGTTTTTCTGACACTGCAATTTTGGGTGGAAGTAAGGGACAAAAAGCACGTGAGCTGTTGGAAGCCTTCTTTATCGAAAAGAAAGGCGACCTATGTGTGAGCGGTACCTCGATAGGTTTGTATAATGCTGAAAACGCTTCCTTGATAAGTTTTTGTGACGAGCGTGTGATAGTGACACGACGCATGCGTGGACGCATTGAAGTTGACGATATATCTGGATGTTTTCTAAAGGTTTCCTCAATACAGTTGTAAGTTGCGCTCGCGTTTGTTTCTCTCTCTTGTGGCCGTCTTTTTTGCGCAAAACCATGTATCCAAACTCTATGGATCCGTCGTCGAACTGCCAGGCTTTGTAAGTATAGAGGAGGCTGTGGCTAACCCCCGGCGCGTGGCTATAGTTATTGTTGGTAGCACAGGATAGGAATCAGGCCACGTGGCAGCTTATTCTGGTTGCCAGTTGAGAGGATGAAAGATGCTCATATTTTTCGATTATTTTTAACGAATTCCATTGACTAGAAAAAAAATCTATGGCAAGTCTATTCGAGTGTTAACGTTAAGGAGCGACTCTAAGTAGTATGTAGCGCAAGTCAAAAATCGTTTAATGGCTCCTTTAAGCTGAACGAAGTATAAAAATTTAAATAAACAAAGAAATGCAGCTTGCATTTTCAGTGTCCTATCAAAACGGTACGAAAATTTTCTTGTAGCTTTTTTGTTCTTGTTATTTTTTTAATAAATTTATATCCAACAATAAAATTTTGTAGGCTTAGATTTTACTAGCAACGTAAAAAAAAGTGCAATGACAGAGGGGGATCGGTGGCCGAGTAGACTAGCGCACACGAGCTCGGAGCACGTGGAGCGAAAGCTCGCGCTGCAGAACTCAGGGATCCCGGGTTGAATTCCCACCCCTGCCCGTTTAGATCTGAATGAGCATCGTACCGGCGTGTGGTCGTGTAACACTACTGCGCTTTGCGCGTCAAAGACCCCATGGCTATAGCGGTTGTATTACACTGGCTAAATCGCTCATCTACAGCGAGTGACTCGTCGCAACTTCGAAATGGGTGACCAACACACCCGCTGTATAAATAAATATCCACACAACCCCAATTATTGAGCTGTTTTCCCAAGTTTATTCAAGAGGCGATAGATTAATTCGTCCCTCGCTGAAGTTCTCTTGCAGACAAACAGTAGCTGCGCTGCCGCTCTGTTCTTTTTTTTTTTTTTTCCGTTCTAGGCATTGTGATTGGTCGTAGCGGTCGCGTGGACCATTGTGCCCGCTCATCTCTCGGACATGCCATACTCGAGGATGTCGACGGCGCTCCCGAACTGGTCCGTGGGCACGCCTCCAGAACAGGAGCTGTCCTTCGTGCAGCCGTCTGGAAAGAGGAACAGATCTTCCATGCCCAAAACCGCAATTCGGCTGAAATTCTCTCGCCGAAAAAACCACGAAATAAGTTTTCAGTCGGGAGCAAACGTTTGCGACGCACGGCAGCGCGTGCCGAAATGCATCGCAGCGCCGTCCGACGGCGCGCCGCCGCATTAAGGAGACGCGCTTTGCGCATGCCCGTCTTTCGTGCTCGCAATCATGTCTCCTTCGCTTGTTTCTTTTCGACGCACTCCTGATAACAGGAGTCGGCGCCAGGGGCGCGAGTTAGCGCTTCGCTGGGTGTCATGCTCTGCGTCTGCTTCAGCCGCCTCAGCCACCGCGCTGTCATGGAGGTCGCGTAGGGGGAAGAGGGGAGGGGGGGGGGGGGGGGGTAACCAGGCGCTCTGTCACCCAGCGCGGCTGCTGAGGCAGCTGAAGACGACGCGAGGCATGACAGCCAGCGAAACGGCAACTTGCGCCCCTGGCGCCGACTCCGGTTATCAGGAGTGAGTCGGATAGAAACGAGCGAAAGAGACATGACTGCCAGCACGAAGGGCGCGCATGCTCAAAGCGGGGCTTTTTAATGCGGCGGAGCGCCGTTGCACAGCGCGGCGATGCATTTCGGCACGCGCTCCCGTGCCCCGCAAACTTTTGCTCGCGACTGTACATGCCATTCCTCAGATGACGGTGGTGATCCAAGTGGCCAGACCGCATTTCGAAACGGGTCGATCGGAAGGGCACGTACCAGGGCCGCAGCAGTAGCCGCGGATTGCGCAGCGGCCGTCAGTGCCGCAACGCTTTCCGGGGACGTGGCAGGCGACGCCGTGCAGGGCCTCGGCGCGGCAGGACAGCGTGGCCAGGGCATCGTTGAGGATGCACATGGAGCCCGCGCAGCAGACGTCGGCGCTGTAGCACACGCCCCGGCCGGCAGGACCGCATCGAGGACACTGCGAGGGAAGACGGGCGTTGTCACTTCGGAGGACGTGATGAAGTCCGACCGCCAGGGTCGACCCGATAGGTCCGTCATGTAGTCACGAGAAGCACACCACTAAAGCTGCGGTCAAACTGCTTGTACATTGTACAAAAGACACAGTGTTCGGTGCAGAGATAATAGGGAGTTTTAGGGAACCGTTTTTCCACGTCCGATATGGTACGATGGGTCCTCCGGTACGAACTGCGCTTATGCGAGTCTTCTGTAGTAACGCATGCGCAGTTCGTGCCGCAGGACCCATCGTACCGTATCGGACGTGGAAAAACGGTTCCCTAATCCTTTCTAATAGGGAGTTTTAGGGAACCGTTTTTGCACGTCCGATATGGTACGATGAGCCCTCCGGTACGAACTGCGCATATAGATGTCTGCTGTGGTAGCGCATGCGCAGTTCGTACCGGAGGGCCTATCGTACCGTATCGGATGTGCAGCAGCGGTTCCCTAAAACTTCTAAATGACGGAATCATATGTGGGCACGACTCAAGCATGCTCGAAGCACGTTTGCTTAATGCTTCGTGTGTTTCGGACATGTCTGCGGCCAGTTTTTGTTCGACTAATGTAAGAGGATGACCGCCATACAAGGAGGAAACTCCTTGTATGGCAGACTGTTTATTTTTTTATTTTTTTTATAACGCAGTAATAGCGTGACGGCGACTTTATGCATCATGTACAAAAGTACTCTCCGAGACGTGTTTCTTCTTTGTATGAAGGTCCACGCTGGTCATACAGAAGCTGTCTGCAGACGTGTTGGAATCACGTATGAAGCAATCATGCTTCTAAGAAGCTTGAGGCGTGCCCGCAGATGTACTTCTCCCATCGTGCCTGCGATGAACACCGTGTTTTGAATGCGTTAACTTTAATTCTCTGGGTGCATGCAGCCGTCTTTTGTTCAAAGTTTCCTGGTTTGGGCTGGTCTGGTTTTGTGAGACAGCAACGCGGCTCCCGCCATGCTTTTTCCCCTTCTTCGTTCTCTCGTTATACGTATACACTTTCCCTCGCTCTTAAAGGCCATACACACGTTGGCGTTTGAACGCGTTTGAGCGCGTTGCGGCGTCCTTTCGGTCAGGAGTGGTCGCCTACACTCTTAGAAAAAGGGGACCAAAAGGAGGTAACAGACCGCCTTTACCACCCTCCTCCCGGCAAGGGGGAAAAGCGCTCCGCTTGTTACCTCCTCAGGCGCAGCAGACACTAAGAATGTGGTGCTACAATGTGAAGTTCGCCGCGAAGGAGCACCAACGAGGTAAGTATTACCTCCCAGAGGGTGCACCTGTTTGGGCGCTGCCAAAGCCTGGCGCTGCGATTGGCTGTGGAAAGATGCAAACGAGTTCGCTAATCTCCTCGTATGACATGTCATTCTTCGCGCATGCGTGGGAGAGCGCTTGCCCGGTGCCGAGCCCGTTCCTCGCCAACGCTCCTCTCCGGTCATACCGGTCTTTCTTCTCGAACGTTCGACGGAGGCGTCCCAGCGCAGGAACGTTCTTTATTGTTCTGTTCGCCTCAGTCTCTTCTTACGAAGTCACCGAGAGCGCTGCATTTACTTCAGTCGAAGATCCAACTTGTGTGCACCGTATGCAGGTAAGCAAATGTTCTGCGCGGGCGACAGCTGACGTCGGTTATGACCGCCCCAGGAAGGCGACCCCCGTCTTCCTTAGACAAAGGGTTGGCGGACATGTTGGCACGTTTGAAGGCGTCGAGCGTTCGATAAAATTAGTGTGTGGCGCGAACGCTGACACGGTTTAAACCATCGAAGTTCATAAAGAGCAAGAACAGGCATGACTGTCGCTTGCACTAGCGCATATTTAGAAGGTTGACATACGCTAACCAGTGGCGTAGCCAGGAGCTCTTCCCGGTGCATGTGTGTGCGGGCGGAGGAAGGGGGAGAGCGGCGGCCCGTTGAGCCATGGAGCCGTGCGACAAGACGCCTTTTGAATCGGGGGTCGCCTACGTTTAAGGCGTGAGGGGTAGGAGGTTTTCTTTTTGGGGGGGCCGTTGGTGTGTCGTGTAAACGTTAAATTGAGGATCTGATCAAATACTTGAAAATCTCATAAGGTGGTTCTGTATTTTTTTTTTTCGCAGAGCAGTAGTCGATTAGGCATTCATTGGCGACACGGGCCAACCGGCGCGATTAATTCTCAATGTCGTTGATATTTGAAAAAGTCAGTGTTAAACACTGATTTTTAATATCAAAGCTTTTTTTTTTTTTTTTTTAGTTTAACGAGGTTTAATAAATAGTTGGTAAAATGTCACGTTACCTTGAAATACCGAATATAAATGTCTGAGCTAATTATTTGTGCGCTTCACAAACATTAATAGTAGTATATTACGGAATAATGTCATGAAGTTGTTACCGGCAGCGAGACTAGCAGAGACTTGGTATTTTCTTTGCGTGTGATCAGGCATTTCTAAAAGTCTGATCATTCAGTAGGCAAGTTGGATATGGCTCAAGTTTGCATTATTTGAAGTTGATTGAATATTGCCGCGCGCCAAGTAGGCACCGCGGCCGTAGCAGAACGGTTATCGCGCTTACCTCCCACGCGAAGGGCCAGGGTTCGATTCCTGGCCGCGGCTACGCATTTTTGTTTACACTGTAATGTGATGTTCTAGTGAATTCGAGAACCGTCTAGCTGATTCGAGGTTAGAATGTTCTCCGCGTCGAACCTTCTACATCGAACGCTCCAGAAGCCAACGCGTGTACAAAAGCGCCTCCGCCTGAGCAGCCGCGCCGACCCTCAGTCCACCGAGGAAAAGAAGCTGCGTATCCTGATGCGCGGCGTGAAGGACGACATCTTCGGTGGCCTCGTACGCAACCCACCGACGACGATTCAAGAATTTGTAACTGAGGCGACGAACATTGAGCGTGCACTGCAAGCCCGAGCCAGCCACTACCAGAGGCTACCCGGCGTCAGCGCGGTTCCGCCGTCCGCTTGCGACCTTGGCTCCAGCATCTCCAGCATTCGCGAGATCATCCGGGACGTCGTCCGGCAGGAAATTAAGAAGCTCCTGCCTGCTACCCACCAGCCGGCTTCGGTGTCAATAGCCGAAGTTGTCCGCGACGAGGTTCAGCGGGCAATTCAACGGGAGGCTCCTACCAACGTAGCTGCACCCGAGGAGCCCACCGTGACCTACGCCGCAGTGGCCCGACGGCCACCGCCTCCTCCTCGCACCTATGTCGCGCCGCCCCGACGCCAGTCTCCTGCGCCGCAGCACGACCAACGCCGCGACGACCAGCCCCAGTACGCCAGCCAGGAGCCCCGTGTACCGAGGAAGACAGACGTCTGGAGGACGGCCGACCGACGCCCGCTGTGTTACCACTGCGGGGAAGCTGACCATGCGTACCGTCGATGCCCATACCGACGACTCGGGCTGCGTGGATTCCACCCAAGCGACCCGCGCCCCCGGTATGGTGAACGCCCTCGGGAGATCGACGAGTACCTGCGACGACCCCAGTCCCCCGAGCCTGCGTCACGCCGAGAGTTCCGGTAGTCCTCGTCGCGGACAACTTCGGCTATTGACACTGAAGCCGGCTGGTGGGTAGCAGGCAGGAGCTTCTTAATTTCCTGCCGGACGACGTCCCGGATGATCTCGCGAATGCTGGAGATGCTGGAGCCAAGGTCGCAAGCGGACGGCGGAACCGCGCTGACGCCGGGTAGCCTCTGGTAGTGGCTGGCTCGGGCTTGCAGTGCACGCTCAATGTTCGTCGCCTCAGTTACAAATTCTTGAATCGTCGTCGGTGGGTTGCGTACGAGGCCACCGAAGATGTCGTCCTTCACGCCGCGCATCAGGATACGCAGCTTCTTTTCCTCGGTGGACTGAGGGTCGGCGCGGCTGCTCAGGCGGAGGCGCTTTTGTACACGCGTTGGCTTCTGGAGCGTTCGATGTAGAAGGTTCGACGCGGAGAACATTCTAACCTCGAATCAGCTAGACGGTTCTCGAATTCACTAGAACATCACATTACAGTGTAAACAAAAATGCGTAGCCGCGGCCAGGAATCGAACCCTGGCCCGTCGCGTGGGAGGTAAGCGCGATAACCGTTGTGCTACGGCCGCGGTGCCTACTTGGCGCGCGGCAATATATTTCTTTCGTCCTGCGGCAACGTTGTAGGGTGATTTCGTCGAGGGTACTGGATGCCTGCTACCTTGGACTCATCTCGTGACAGTTCTTAACACTGTTTACTGCAGGTACGCGTAGTCCGATATTTTATTTTGATTTTCTTGTTCCCATTTGTGCACTTGAAGTGGGGCTCTTGATTTTTATGTTTATTTTGTGTGTGTGCTGTCTTTCATTTCCGAGAGAAATTTGGGGGTATACTTTGAGTAAATGAATTAGAGTAAGATACACAAGGCGCTTGAGTGTGTCCTTTTCGGTGTGTTCGTTTTCTGTGTTTTCGTCCTTGTGTGCTGTTCTTCTCATGTATAAATAAAACATACATTCAATTTTAATCTGACAGAGCACTTCGGCAAAAATATTTGCATATCTGCCGAAGTTCGGCAGTTAGGGTTGGCGGTAGTGGGAGTCTGCTGTGGTGCTGAATAGCTAATCTGGTGTAGCGCTCTGTGGTGTATGGTCTTCCTCTGTCCTTGTCTTAAAGCACAATCATGTTTTTTCATGTACAATACCAACTCGCCCAACAATCAGCACTTGTATATACTAACCTGCTACAGTAGTTGTACCCTTTTGACTAAGATTTGTTAGTCACCTAAGTAAATCGGGGTGACAAATTTAATCATGACCGGTGAATACAAGGTGCTGACTAATCTACAATTACCACCCGTCATGTGATAATTTTAGTCAGTGGTAGCTAGTCAACAATTAAACTGGTCACGTCTGGTAAGTATGGTTGATGCTTTATAATGCTGGAATCAGTGGCCCATCAAATGCTTCAAATGCGACTCAGAAAAATCTAATATTTCTTCACAGTTTCTTAAAATTTGGGATATGTTTCAACTTCATATCACATGATTTCCACATTTTTTTGGTTCCAGGCAGGCAGTGCAATCTACCCGGTGGCTGTCAGCTTAAGCCTAATTAATCCTGAGGCGCCCAGCTATGTCGCAGTGGAGGGAGACCTCGAAGTCGCGTCGCCTGCTGAGGCAGTCCTAGTTGCATTCTGCCTCTACTTCATCTTTAACTACGAGTACCATCACCAGTTCAGGCGCAGATTCATTGCACTAGAGTACTTAATTGATCTGAAACACTCAAATGTGGAGTCACGTGCAACACATTGCTTTCAAACCTAAAGGAAATACCAAGAAGTATGTTCTTTTTTCAATGCCTTTTTATGCAGGTTTACGAATTTTTTTCTATGTCGTTTGTTTAATGCTTTTTTTTTTTTTGTCTGACATACGGCAGTATGATTGATTCTGAGAGTTACAGAAGGTCAATAATATTGCTTTATAGTCACATTTTTGTAATTTCCAAAATCACAGCTTTTTGCTTTGTGCAGCCATTGGCATACTTAATTTATTTCAGTCTACTTCATACTCGGGGCCTGAAAGCCTTCGAGGATTGTGGTTTCATGCTCACAGTGATTTCTGCTTGCAAGGTTTAAATACAAGATGGTTTTTGATGGCTTGCAGGGTTTAAATACATGATGCTCAAAACCGATTTTCGCCATTCATTTGAAGTAGGTTCGATCCCTTTGACTCTTGCGGTAGTTTGGTGCAGCTCATTTGCAGCAGGAGATACGAGCCCTTTCTTCTTTGCACATTAGAAGAGCAAATCCAGGCGTCTGTTTAACTCGACTCCAGCCTGCATTCCACTACTGCGTACTGCTGTCCTTGAGTTACAAAGCACTAGTCATTGCTAGTCGTGTCTTGGTGTTTATTGCTGTTTGCAATATCTGTGATACAGAATCTATGCCATATTACAGTGCGTTCATTTTGATTCTGGTTTGTACAAGACTACGTCATTTCAGTTCACCCCGGTGAAGCTTCGCTATTCCAAGCAGTGTTCCAAGCATTCACTCTTCTTTTCCGGGTAGACACTGATTGTTTATGAACTTTTTTGTTATAATTTTATTGACTGTCGCGAACTAAAGCCCCGAAAGTGTTGTTCCAGATGCCTTTATTGCGCTTAGTGGTTTCATCTTGGAACTTTTGTAAGATGTCTAGTCATGTCATTGATTTTTATGCCATTTTGTTTGTGACAGCCACAATAAAACACTGTCATTTACTTCCAGAACTAGGACGTCTTCATCTATTATAAGGCCCACCCTTGAAGCATGTACTATCACACCCACTAAGGGCCATAACACCTTTCTTTAGGGGGTAAAAGTGATTCCATCAAGTGTACATTTAACCTGTAATAAGGTGGTGAACTGGGCCAGTTGGTTGCTGTTATACATGCTGGGGAAAACAGCTCGGAAAGCGCGGACTACGAAGAACAAACACGACAGGACAGCACTGTCCTGTCGTGTTTGTTCTTCGTGGTCCGCGTTTTCTGAGCTGTTTTCCTCATCGTGTACATTTAACCCCAAAGTGGATCATAGTTCCCTCCAAAAGGAGGTAAAAGCAGCGCCCTCAATTATTTCGTCTTACCTCCCAAAAGGGTTAAAGTTCCCCCCTAAAGGAGGTAAAGGCTGATCCCAAAAGGATACACTTTTAACACCGAAAGGAACTAACGTTACCTCCAAAGGGAGGCAATGTTGCACCCTAACCCAAGGGGTAAGTTTGCACCCTCGTTGCAGGGGGTTAACGTTACCTCCAAAAGGGGTTGCCCTGTGTGCAAGTCGGTTGCCCCCTTAAGGAGGGTACTACAGTACCCTTCTTTTTTAAGAGTGTTGCGGTACGACTTGCGCATTCCCGCAACGCTCGGTTAGCGCGACGTAAGTGAGCCGAGACTCGCTCAACTTTTTGAAGCGTTGCGGTGCGTTCGACCAATCAGAAGCCGGAAAACAAGAAGGCTCAGGCGCATTCGCAAGAACCAGCCGTGAGCAATTCCGGTCGACGAACGAAAGGTCCACGTGGGTCCACGGGTCCACTACGTCCGGTTTTTCATTTTGTTTCGTTTGCGGAACGCAGTTTGTAGCAGGCGAGAATCGCCAGCTCGGCGACGCCGGTGGCAGTGTGTGCGGATAAGGAGGCAACGAAGTCCGGAGAATCATCAGCGAAACAGCTGGAGCGAAGCAGATATCGCTCCCACTCGTGGCAGGGATGTCGTCAACGTAGGAGAACCATCGCCGCGGCGGTAGATCGCGCAAGTAGGGGCCAATTGGATTCACTGCCCGCCCGTGCCACATTCCAGTGAACATAGTCGAGGAGCGAATTCTCCAGTTACTCGCTTTTGAGCGCTGAGGAGATCCTCAGTGAAGAGTAAAGATTTGCTGCCATATACCCGTGCTCCCGTGCTGCCGCGGGGCGCCGCCATGTTTCTTTGGGTTGCTCAACGAGCTTCATTGCTAATTGTTAAGCGAATGCGCCAATAGCAAGCTTCCATTGGTTGTTGACTGCGGTCGGCTGCGTTGCAACGCAACTGTGCGCACAAGCTTCGCGCGTACGCTCAGCGCAACGCACCGCAATGCCTTTCCAATACTGAACGCACCGTATAAAAACGCGAATATGCGAATGGCCCTTTACAGGGGGCTGCAACGGGGAGACGATACGAGGCGCTAATCGTACCGCGCGTGCGCCAGTGGATTTGTGCGTGCGGCGTCGTGCACCTTTCAAATCATTCGGAAACGCGCGCGCGGGCGCGCGGGCTTAGATGTCGTGGTTTTTCTGCCGTCTGCTAGCTAACGGCCACTTTAAAAACTGCATTCGCGTCATAAAATCATTGCGACTACATATCTGGGTGGCTCGCATAATATCCGAGGGTGAAAGAAGCTTCCTGCTCGTCATACTCTATAGTGTAAAATCTACCCTTACAAAAATATGTATGGGCACTTCTAGGATGTTCTATAGAGCAGCGTCCATAGGCAGAACACAAGGCGTCTATAGGAAGACCACGACCTCTGTTGCCTCCGTGAAGTCGTCCTATGGCTGCCCTATAGAATATTGGCCAACGGACGTTCTATGGACGTCCTATTCTATGGATGATGTGTGGTCATCCTATACCCTCTCTATGGTAAAACGCCATATAGAGTCCATAGGGACTCCATAGGGTGTCTACACAGGGTCTTTACGGTGTTTATAGGGTGCCTGCAGAAAACCCATACGAAGTCTACAAGGAGTCCCTAGGGAGTCCACAGGAAAGCCATACAAGGTCTACACAGGGTCCTCATGGGGTCTGCAGAGAAGCCATACAAGGTCTACAGGGAGTCCCTACAGGGTCCGCAGAGAAGCCACGCAGTCTGCATGGGGTCTGCGACGGGGTCCGCACCGACCAACGTTTCTAGAGCAAGTCAGTTGGGAAACGCTAAAGAGCTTGCTCCGAAAAAGTGGCACCGAACTGTACTCGAAAACCGAACTAATTGCGATTGCAACGCCACCATTCCACCCGCAGCGGCCACTCGGATAACTGCACGACAGCGTGTGCTGGTTTGGGACTATCGATAATCTACAGCATGTGACTGTTCTGCTTTGGCTTGAATCGGCCACTTTGGCGCCGAAACATATACGGTAGAAGAGGGGTTTCAGGGTTTAAAGAAAAGTTTATTGACACTGTAAACTGCAAGACGTAAATCACACCGGTATACAATAGGAACATGTACGCTACAAAGATCCAGGTACGGAGGTAACGAAAAAACATAACTTAGCGAACCAAATATGGCCGCTGTTTACATCTCATCGGCACACACGAGGAGGGTTCTCTCCTTTACCTAAGAAATGTCAGTGTAAGCCAGGCGTAGCGTTCGGCTGGCTAACGTCATATCCCCCCCCCCCCCTTTCACCCCACCCCACGCCTCTCACACCTGTGCGAGAGGCGCGAAAAGCAAGTGGATGTGACCACCAACCAGCCGGACGTAGCGGCAAGACCACCGCCTGAGGAACTCTTCCTCGCCCAACCAAAAGAGCTCGGAGTCCAGGTGGCGGAGCAGGGTACCCCGCAGTCGAGAGAGAACTGGCCACATTGCACGAAATCGTCGTTGCTGGCCAACCGCCGCACAACAATTCTGCCAGAGGACCAGTTGGCCGACTGCCAACAGGAGCAGGGCGAAGCCCCCGCGGGGGCACCTACCGCCTGACACAAAGTTCCAGATGCCGATACCCCGGAAGCCATGGTGCACCAAACGCCAAAATGAGCGCGCAACGGGACAATCAAAGAAAACATGGGTGTTTGTTTCTACCTGCCCACAGTTGGGGCACTTAGGGTCGGGAACAATGCCCCAGCGGTGGGATGCCAACCCCCGTCTCCCAGGCGGACGCGCCGCGAATCGCAACCAAAGTTAGGACGCACCCAAGTCGAAACGCGCTACCTGAAGTCGCCGGTGAGGCATGGCTGTAAAAAGAAATATTAATTGTGTCGCAAAACCCTGTAAGCTTAAAGTGTATGCAAACATCACGCCCATGTCATTTTGTACTATCTCCAATAAAGGTTTCTACAAAAAGAGCTTTTTCCCATTTGTTTTTACGCAGGAACGTGCTCTGTAAAAGTCATTTTAAAGAGTGTAGGGTCCTTAGGGGTCAGCAAAGAAGCCATACAAGGTCTATAGGGAGTACGTACGGGGTTCACAGGGAAGCCATACAGGGTCCACAGGGAAGCCATACAGGGTCTACACGGGCTCCTTATGGAGTCTGCAGAGAAGCCATACAGGGTCTGCACGGAGTCCCCACGGGGTCCATAGAGAAGCCACTTTAAGTGATGGTGGTACCGCGGTGTGAGAATCGCACTCCCTAGCTCCTGGATGATTGGCCTCATAATAAAATGGCTTGCCTACACTTTCCTGACGTGAAAAAAAAAACATAAAGTAAGGTTTTGACACTGCGCCGCATACAGCATAACTAGACTTACTTACGCGTCGCGCGCAGACCCAGCCTAGTATACCGCTGTTTTACGACGATCATCCAGATGACCGCTACTTTGATAGGCACCAGTGCGCCCCCTATGGGTTGTGAAAGTTGCGAATATCTACGGGGGCCGCAGCGACCCACATATATCTACCTCCCACTGAGAAAGTAAAAACATTATTCCGGCACAAACTAAACACTTCCATCTCCACAATGAATATACCCTGAGGTTGGATATGCCTCCAGACATCAATGTAACATATTGATACCCGGAACTTAATTAACAACTCTTTAACTCGGACACCTCGCTGCATCTAAAGAAAACGTCTACCCGGCATCATTTTATTAATGTACCAATATATAGCTCACACCATAGAGAGGAAATAGGATGTCCATAGACTCACCAGGACCATAGAACGCAAATAGGAAGGAATGAAAAACTTTTTCTTTCGCGAAGATCTCTATAGCGTTGTTGTGTCCATTCTGTGGCAAATTAGTGGTACATAGACGGTCTAAGAACTGTCTACAGGAATCCATAGGATGGACAAAGGGGTAATAGAACGGCAAAAGAATGGACATAGGACGTCCATACATATTTTTGTAGGGGTACATTTTGCGAGCGTAGGGTGAAGAGTACGTGGACACCACAGGGGCGGCGATTGAGAGAAGCTGCGGTGGGTGGTTGCATCAGAAGAAACCGCCGACGCCCGGGAGAGCAGACAGTCTCTCCTAATGCAAGAGTATACGAACCGTTGCGATGTTGGACTTCCCATATTTCGCTCAGTAAGAATGCTCGCACTAAATCCTAACCAATTTCTTCGAGAATCAGCCTACCAACAATAACAAATTCGGCATCTTTTTTTATTTTTTATTGTGATGGAGAGGCAGTGTGATTGCGACTTAAGAAACCAGGTACTGCCAAGGTGGTGCGTGATACGATGTGCTCGAGCCAGCAATGGTGGAGCATTGCCGGAGGTTTCCGGCAGCGAACTGCAGATATTAACGGCAGTTCCTCGATGCTGACACCAGTTCGGACAGGGGTACCCCAAGGCCGCGTCACTAGGCGAACATATTTCCAAGGGACATAACTCGAAGTGATGATTATAATGGAACAAACATCAAAATCATATTTCGTGAAGCATGAAGCCAATCATACGCTTCGTGCGCAACAAAATGGCGACCGACGGTATTGCTCGGTGCGACCTTGAAAACTGTCCATAGTGCGCATCACTGTTTGAAAGCACATGTCCACCACTCCTATCTCGCGGTTACGTTAGAACGCGAAAAGTTAAAACGCTTCTTAAAGGTGTCCATGAAGTCGTCGACAGCGTATATAGTAGCCCACTTTGCGTCTCTTCTGTTTGTGGTTGATTTGTATATGCGCAGCGAAGTAACAAACAGTTTCCTTTAGTGATTGAGAGCCCGAAGGCAAACGGGTGAAGAGACTATATATACGCCCGTAATTATAGGCTCTTAAGGCCAAAGTCCGAGACCTTGTTGGAACGTGTCGCCATTTAATTTGCTCGTCGTGTCCGAACAACGTTGGATGAAAATCGAGAACTCACTTTTCCTTATGAACCTTTCGTTTTTTTTCTGTTTTTTTTCCTTTTTTTTTTCTCTCTCTCGTTTTTCCTCGCAGCATCGCACCCGGTTCTGTGTTTTGTCGCGAACAAGCTGCTTATGCATCCTATAAACTGCAGTCCGCCGACATTAGAGAGTTTTAGAGAACCGTTTTTACACACCCGATACGGTACTATGAGTCGTCCGGTAAGAATCGCGAATGTGAGTGCCTTCTACGGTAGCGCATGCTCAGTTCGTACCGGAGGGCCCATCGTATACCGTATCGGATGTGCGAAAACGATTCCCTAAAACTCCCTATAGTTCGCACAAAACTTGTTTTGAGAACTGCTCGAAACGTACAATTGTACAAAGCAAACATGCTCGATGCTCACGGCCGCAGACAGTTCTGTCGTCATATGTCTGCAGCGAGTGGCTTTCGTACGACCTTTGAGCAATATGATCGCGGAGGTGGCAATTCTCTCGAGGAGGACGTAAAAATAATTCACGCGAGTCGCATATTTTCTGTTAGTTACGGGCGTGCGAGTATAAATAAACTTTTTATATAAAAAAAAAACAAAAAACAAAACAAAACGAGGACGGCACGCAGGTGGGCAATTTGTTTCGCACAATATCGCTTATTTCCAGGGTGTACACGATTGGTCAAAGTGGAAAATCCGATTCTGACGTATACGCTGGTCACAATGGAGAAATTCCCTCCGCCTCGGCTCTATATTTCTTCCCCAACTCTAAAAACCGTCGGAAAACCGGGGATCGTAAACTATAGAAATAAACTATGTTGTCAGTCGAAAAAATGTGCTCGCGTCTGTTACTCGCCGTCATTGTTTCATTCTTTCTGTTCGTAGCATAGCATAGTTCCTATTCCCTTCTTGGTCTTTCAGGTTTGCTTTAATCGTCTGTGCAGGCCGGTGCAGAGGGAGTAAATAATAAAAGAAAAACGGTTCCTTTCTTTCTTTAAAATTTTTTCGGAACGTCCGAAGTTTCCGAGCAGACGACTGGCCCGACACGTAAGAGTGGAAAGAGCCAGCGCCGCGCCTGCTTATCTGACGCCATTCCAACGCGAGGCCTTGAACGCCTCGTTACGATGTCGACCCGCATTTCCGGAGCTTCAGCTGTTTTTCAATGCGATAACACTTCTGAGCGAACCCTCCGCGCTTCCGGGTTGTGCGCCTCCGCGCCGAAACCCATCAAGCAGGCGGAAGGCATCTCTTATATACCCACTTCATTATGCATATAGATGATCAAGAGCCCAATGATTGTGACAATACATATTAGCTCCTGCACGACAAACTCACATATTAGCTTCTGAAC
Source organism: Ixodes scapularis (assembly GCF_016920785.2). NCBI lineage: Eukaryota > Metazoa > Arthropoda > Arachnida > Ixodida > Ixodidae > Ixodes > Ixodes scapularis. The sequence continues at coordinate 118,264,592 of NW_024609857.1, read as the reverse complement.
GACAAGGTTGTTATTCTGTCAATACAGGGTGCGTTTTGGGCTTGAGGGTTTTGTACTAAAACCAGTCAGAAAATCAGTCACCTAATGACGACAATATCACCCACAGTGAATAACTTACATCACTATAATTTGCACTGTTGATCACTTTATTATAAATAATAAACTGGAGCGATGCTCTTTGAGGAATGAATATATTCGTTTCCGAACGAGTATAGATTTTAAGAAAGCAGACCTATAGTTCTGCTTTCTTAAAATTTACTTAACAGCTCGTTTCCAGTTTGTCTCTATGTCTACCTTTAAGTCCACTACAACACCAACCACGACAATTGGGCCCACAAGGATTGGTTACTTGGACCCATACTTTTTATAATTATAAGTCAATGATCCTTCTGATCTACTTAACCGCTCACAAAAAATAATGTATTTCGATGATACACCTTTTTCTTAATTTCATTAGTTATTTGATATACTAAAGGGCGTAGTTAATGAATATTTCATCCTTGTTTAATAATGGTGCAATTATAAGAAATTGACACTTAATATAAAAAACACGGGGTACATAATATTTCAAACTAATAAAAAAACATCAATTATGACAACTGCAATATTTATAATTCCAATTGCATTATGGAACGAGTTAAAAGGTTAAAACACCCGGCAGCAGTGTTGCCAATTTAGCGGTTTTCCCGCTAAACTAAGCGGTTTTTGGTTCTGTTTAGCGGGATAAATTATTGTTTTGCGGGCGGCGGGATTTTTAGCCGGTTTTATGAAACCTTGGCGGTTTTTTAGCAATATACAAGTTATATCGATATACTGTCAACTATGCGCCTTTAATATCCATAAAGACAAGGATAATAAGCCACAGTCGTTTTCGCTTACTCTCAGTAATGTTCTGGTTTGTGATAGTAACGCCTGTGACGTCATCAAAACATTAAGGCGTCGAATGTCGGAACATGCCTCCCTGTTTTGTGCGCGCACGTTTGAACAGCATGAATGTTCCAATTTTCCTTTGACGTTTCTGACACTGTTTCGTGAAATGGGCGTGGTGAAGTACGCTCAAAAGTTTAGAAAAGACTGGCTATAAGACGCTAAACTTAAAGACTGGCTACTGGAGCTTCCTGATGATAGCAGACGAGCCAGGTGCCGCTATTTCAAAACGGAACTATCTGCGAAAAATGTGGATTTCGTCGCGCACGCTGCAACGAAGAAGCATGTTTTGGCCGCTGCACCTTCTTTCTCCTCTGGTAGCAGACGACTCTACGAGTTGAACGGTTCTGACTAGGGTGCCTTTGAGGCACCCTAGTTCTGACTAGTCACGCACTGCTGAAGGGGCCCTTGCCATGTTCGTATGCGCTCACTCTGCAATTTCGACTTCGGATCACCTGGGTGAACTGTGGCGTGGCGTGACAGATTTCTAGTCAAAACAAAAGGAAAGCTTCCTTTTAGATGGAATTGATATGATCTATACTGTTATTATACCTTTGTCAAGAATTAAAGCAAAAAAAAAGTGTATAAAAAGTCGTTTTGCGCTGTGTTTTGGATATAGCGGTTTTTTAGCGGTTTCCGGGATTCCGACTGCGGGTTTTTAATTTTTGAGTTGGCAACACTGCCCGGCAGTAATGCTCAATAACCACTGGCAACCGCACATAACTTACACCCGTAAAAAATGAACATATACAAGTTGCATATTGCTAAGTGTTTCGACCTGCGCACTTTAGAAATAATTCACTTTTCAATATTTGGAAACTTGTGGTACGATTTGCGGCATTCGCGTGGTACCAATGAATAATTTACAAAAAAAGAAAAAAAAGAGATCAGTTTCAATTATAGCCTACTTAAATTGTACATAAGAACCGTGCGTTTGATTTGATCAAATCTGCATTCATAAATTCCGGAGAATAATAAAACACAAAATTGCTACAATCTTTCCATAAAATGGTCAAATACAACATCTTTTCAATAACAGTGCTTTAGATGTCTGCTGCAACCGCAGTGTCTTTTGTATAATGTACGAGCAGTGGAGCTGCACACTGCGCATGCGTAGAAACCAAATTCGTGCGAAGCCTTTATGGTTGCACCGTGCCGACACCAGCGCCACCGCCACAGCACGTGACGTCGTGGCCGCGTGTAGGCGTATAAGCTTCTCCTACAAGGGTGCGCCGCGTTACTTCTATAACTGCGCGAGAGCAGCTTTGACTAAAGCGCGAAACACATGTACGACGAAACCGTCCGATCCGACGTGCGGACTGCCGGAATGACCTTGGGGAGAGAGGGTTTTCGTAGCATCGGAGAGCGTTGAAAACCCTCGCCTCCGACCGTCGTATTGCGCGGTCGGACGTCGGATCGGACGGTTTCGTCGTACATGTGTTTCGCGCTTTACAGCAACAGACATCGCAGGGCACAGTGCCGAGTCCCGACCATCTTATTTATTACTCCCGCGGAAAGCGTGTCGATCGTTCCTTCGGATACCAACGCGGCGTCATTCGACCGTCAGTTTGCTCCCTGACGAATGAAAGGGAAATCATGGGCCTCGGATGAAATCCTGGTGTGACACGTTGGAAAGCTTGAGTTGTGGCAAATGAACCAACGAGAGATGTTTCAGAGTATTCATATGGTAAGGGTGCAGGCGAGCTGGTGAACATTGACCATGTTGAATTCACCTGAGACTGGGGTAACGAAGAAACATTACAACGTTGAAGAGACAGGAAATAGACAGGATAGGTGATGTCTCAAACTCAGTTCGGAGTTTGAGACATCGTCCTGTCTATTTTCCGTTTCTTCTAGGTTGTGATTTTTCTTCTTCGCCCCAATCTCAGGTGAATTCAACATGGTTTCAGAGCGTGCTTCTAGAATTAAGTATTTTGTACAAAGAAACGGTATTAATGTTTAAAAAATTGAAATATCTTTTGTCTCTTTTTTAATAAAAACATATAGCACACAGTGTAAATTGATCACCTTCGTCACACTTATATAGGCAACATCTGCTAGTTAATGATCAAATTATTATTAAACCAAGAACTCTAATAGGTTGCCGCAGAATCCACAAGAATACAGGGAATATGTTAGCGAAGCCATTTTGAGTATCTGTTTTTCGATTTATTTTAATAAATTTAAAGAATTTTTTGCTATTCAAAATGATCGCCGTGTGACCGGAGCCGTATTACCAAGGTAGAGGATAACAATTAGTTTGATTTAAATGGGAGCTTAAACCATGAATTAAACATGATTTAAGTTACACGAATTTACTATGATTATTTAGATAAACACTTTCCCCCAAAAGGGATCTCGGACATATTTCTTTCTTTGCAGTTGGTCCATTAGTCACGATGCTTTCTCTGTGAACATATATTGTATTTAAATAAAAAAAAGTCAGCAAGGATGAAAGTTTCATATCAAAAGAACGCAAAAAAAAAAAGAGGCTTCTTATTGGTTGAGCAAGTCGGAGCGTTGCGATTTATTTCCATCTTCCAATTCGTTCACCAGTTACGTAACGTTCAGTGAACAACAACAAAAAAAAACACAGTATGTTACAAAAGAAACGTTTTCAAACTAGAAAATAATGTAGTATTGCAATCAAATCAGGAAACGAAAGAAAGAGAAAATAAACCTTTTTAGCCCCCCCCCCCCCCCCCCACACCAAAAAAAAAAATCAAGGTATCTTGTTTTAGAATGGCGGGGATTACACCAAGAAAAAGTAGTTACTTTATTTGTACTTTAAATTGACAGTATTTTTTTTTATTTCTCAATATTACCAGTGATCGGAAGAATTGATCAACCAATCTGCTATGTTTAATATACATCTAGTGGTAAAAATCACTATTTTGTATCTGCAATTACTCAAAACAAAATTAATCAGAATTGAATATTTTAAAAATATCTGATTTACCTCACTTTTTTTGTTTCAAGTCATGATTTTTTTAAGTCTTGCTTGTTTAGCAATCAACAGGCTGCGCTCTCGCGAGTTTGGCCCTCTCGCAAATATTCTTCCGGCGTCTGCACAGCAAAGCATAAATAAAAGTAAGAGAAACGTGAACCGTTGGTTTACGGTGTTCTCATAAACTGAGAAAAAAAAAAAAACGGACTGCCTAAGCAAGCAATATTCCTCTTTCCTTTCACTTCTTATCAATATAGGCTAGTTGAAAGTGAGGCCGAGAATGTAATTGGCTACGTTTTTATGCATGTCACTTACTTTTATTAAAGGTAATTGTAATCGCGATCCCTTCTAAATTTGTGTTGAATAATTTTAAAGGTAACTGCCGTTCTTTTTTGTACATGTCTCAGCGGAACTTACTGTATGGGCGAAAGCATAATTTTCATCTTACAGCGGCACTGGCAGATGATCAGGTTATAAACGTAATTGTCAGTCGTACTTGTTTTGCCAGGTTTCTTTTTTTTTTTTTTGCTTTGTTTTGGTTTCACTTTTTATTTATTTTATTGTCGTCAATATCATATACCGAATCGCGTGACTGGGGACGCCCTAGCCGAAAAAAACTTTCTATACTTCTTTTTTTGGTATTTAAACACACTTAATTACCTTAATTATGCTTATTTAGTTCGTTTGTTGCAGTAAAACCTTTCGTGAATTTTATACCTCTGCATCAAATTTCCTCTTATTATGAAGTAGTAGCGTGTGAATAAGTAAATAAATAGAAAACTATCGAAGTCTTCGTGCTTCTTCGAAGAGATTGCAAAGAACTTGTCACGATGACAGGCCTAAGTTGTAATTTTTTTTTGTATTATACATAGAGACTGGCAGCTAGCTTGGTAAATAATTCGTTTCTGTAAAATAATTATCTTTAATCGAGGTAAACTTTCCTGACAAGAGATTGTATGACAGTAAAATATACACAAGAGAAACATTACGGTAACATTTATAACAGCATAACTAACTCCCTAAAGATGCTTTAGACAGATGCAAATAACTAAACTCTATAAAAAGAGCATGCTATATATACGACGTGATACGCATGAAAGAGCGTTATGAATATTATATGAAGTTTCCTCAATGAAGGACGCATCGGTTATGTATATGCCACGTTCACACTACGAACGCCACGCGCCCATCGCGCAAGAAGCGGAACGATTTCGTTCAGGCTACAAGCAATCGTGGTCTGAACGAACTCGTTCCGCCTGTTGTGCTTAGGTTTGCGTGCGTTATGAAAGGTCGGCGCGTTACGCCCATAGTGTGAACATGGCACTAGAAGCTTGACCATGGTGGTTTATTATATTTTGCCTATCAGATGTCACATAAATGGCATTGTATCCTTCCACTTGTCGCAATCATTCTAAAATACACTCTATTTTATTAGAAGGAATGAGGCCCGTAGCAGCCGACAATATATTTCGTGTTTTCAGTGCATACTGCGTGTTGAGAGGACTTCGAAGAGCAGCAGATACTTTGCTATAGACAGAAATTTCGGAAAGAAACTTCTCTTAGAAGAATTGGGGTCGCTTTCCGAGACCTCTGCGTCTAATAAAATAAATGCTGTTATTCATAATTCCTGTAAACGTATTAATTTCCCTATAAATATATTTAAGTACACTCAGTATAATACCAGATAATGAAGATTGAAATGATGTTTTTTAATTGTAGGTTCACTCATAGAACTGCGTAACTTTTTTTTCAAGTGGGTCTTCTATGTGATATTATGGGATGATATGGGCCGTATGGCTGCATATTAATGCTATTGTTGTTGTTTCCTTCAAGTGGGAAGACGACGGAACCTCCGCGCTCCATTAGGCAAGTGCTGAATACATGGTTCTCCAGCGGTCAAGGAAGAGCGGCAGACGTGCAGACGCGCCAAGTCGTTTTCTGCTTGTACTGGCATTCCTTCATTGATGCGGAAATGCGGCAGCAAGTTCGCCAATTCAGCTGATGCCTTGTTGATAGCAAACAGCGAACTAACTTTCCCCGACGCCGGAGTTTCCGAACTTGGACTTTCTTGCATATTTCTCTTCGACGTCATCAGTTCCATCGGCAATTACATCAAGTTTTTTGTGCCTAATAAACTGAGAGTTCTCTACGGGGTTCTCCAGGGGTAAAGAAAAAGCAATAGTTATGCAGATGCAAAAAAAAAAAAATTCTGCTTTTTGGTACAGGATAGTTCCTGACCCCAAACACCTCTTTGCATTGTAAGCGCACAAGCAATGCCACTATGATTCCCTTACCCTGCCCAGGCACACTTTCTTACAATGCTTGTGAAAGTCTGTACGTTTTGAAACTTCTGTTGCTGGGAGGTGATATTTCAGCTAAATTCGGGTCCATCTAAGGAACATCATAAGAAAAGTTGTTGCGACGTTGCTTTTCTATTGAAGATGTTGACCATTAAAATTGACAAAAATATGGCGAGGTAATTTCTCAACTAAATGAGGTAAAACAATTTTAAGCTAATCTCGAGCAACAAATAACCGACGTTAATGATATTCTGGCAGCTGTAGAAGAAAAGATGGCTGCTTCCCAAAACGGCACTGAGCTTAATAGTGCGAACACTTTACCTGATACTGCATGCAGCGAGGCAGCTACACTCAGTCGTCATTTATACGATTTTGAAGCAAGGTAGTGGAATGAGAATTTGCATTTCCACGGTCTGAGTCTTGTGCTTAGACTGAAAAAAAAAAAGGTATGCGACGTTCTTGTTCTATACTTGAATGTGCATAGTTTATATAATACCAGATGACTCCAGTCAGAAGGTGTATCGGAACCCTTAATTTTTAAATAAACGTTTTTTGATCTTATTTGAATATTCATTTTCCTAACAAGACCATTGCTCGAGCGCAAAGCTAGAGTTTTTACGGTTCAATTAAGTGCCGCCCTGTGAGTGCAAAATTTTTAAGATTAAAAGTAAAAAGATTCCAATTTCGCGGTTAGAACACAGTTAAAAACTGCTAACACTAATGTCAGGTAAGGGTTTTGCATTTATACTTGCACTTCGCGCAAGAAATTACTTGACTCATATAAATGTTAATGGTCAGCAGTTTTTTCTTAATTGTTTTATCAGATACAATAAGCTCCTTACACATAGAAAATGCTACGTTTATTTCCCTTCAACTGATAGTGTTTGTGAAATTGAATGCCACAATGTCACCCTTGCTCGCGCCAATGAAGAAGCGAGTCAACCCACCGAGCATGACCCGCCTTTGACAGAGCAATCCACCAGTGCACATGTTTCTGTACCTGATGTTTTGTTCTTTTTTTATTAAACGTTCGCAGCTTTTGAAGACACGAGGCGAATCGCCCTTTCTTATCGACACCAGTATTGCAATTATCGCCACACAAACAGAAATCTGGTTAGCTGTCAAGAAATCAAGCAATAAATACTTGACTATGAAATGTATTTTACTATCAATCGGTGTGATCGTAGCGCTGGGTCACGTGGCACTGTCCTAATCCTCGTGTCAGAATATCCACTCCTTTCACATTTCTGTTGCTTTTTGCTTGGAAGTCGTCTGCACTGGTATACATATCAATTACCGTGGCATAATGTTTTGCGCCTGTTGTCGGCCCCCAACCTCGTCTTCAACATTTTGCAATGATCTTCATGATGCTTTGAATGCCACATTGTTGTTAGATGTCCACGCGCGCCTATGATTTTATTGGGAGTCTTTAATTTTTCAAGCATAATTTGTTCTGGCGCCGGCCCAATTGTTTGTGATTCAACAAGTGAAGTCATAGCATTTGTAGACTTTTTTTGTCTTTTTTTATCTTATATACTAAAACTTCAGCGTGTGCCAATACATTTGATTTTATACTAACAACCTCTCCTGACCTAGTTTATTAGTTGTCTATCTTACCCGAACTATATTTTATGAAGATGTGCATCGTTCAGTTAGAAAAAACAAAACACTATCACCATTAATAGTGAAATTGCAATGTCTTTGGATGAGTAAATGCCGAAATTTGCCAATCGCATTGTTGAAACAAACTGGTCACTTTCTAAAGCCAACGTATATTGTTTAGTCATTAAATATGCTTAAGGCAACATCCTTTGCCAGCATCGATCGCCTTGGTTCAGCGTTTCATTAAAGCGGCTTTTAAGGAAAAAAGCTGCAATTTCGCAATACTAAACAAAGTAATAGGCAAGACTACTGGTGTATTCATCACATTATTAGGTTTTTGTTTCAAACTGCAGTCACGGAAGCTACGCATATTTTCTTCCATAGCAGACTTCCTTCTTTCACTACTAATAAAAAATGCAGAATGGTTCTTTAGTTTCATTGGTTATTTCAAAAGAAACACGATATATATTAGTGATTTCAACAGCGCGTAGTTCTTCTCCGATCAAAATGCTGTTCAGTTTTGAATCAAGTTTTTTCTCAGTCATTTCTGAATCTGCCTCTGTCTTTCTAACATTAGCGATATGAACTTCCTTCCTATCGATCCTTTGAGTATACGTATAAGTAAGAAATATAAAAGGGTTTTTACCATCAGGGACAGATGGCGTTAACTTAAAATGTTGGAAAAATACTAAAGTGTACTCGACCATAATTATCTCTAATCATTTTTCACAATCTCAATGTTCATGCTTTGCACCCTGCGACTAGAAGGTGGGAAATGTCGTGCCATTATTTAAATCAGGTGATGAGCACTCTCCACTTAATTACACACCAAGTGTATTAAGTAGTGTACCTTGGAAACTTTTCGATCTTATTATCTATTCTAGCCTCGTTCATTTTATTAAATACAATGTTTTTTTTACCTCATGTAAGCACGGTGTTCGTAAAATTTAGTCGTGTGAGACGCATCTGATTTCTATTGCACGCGAACCCCTTTTTTTTTCTGCTGCAGACAAGCTGACACGCGAACCCCTTTTTTCTGCTGTAGACAAGACAATACAGGCTGCATATTTATTAACTCTTTAAAAAATTCTATCTTTTTCATCGGTTGGATCGAGTATTTTTTTTTAACAAAATCCAATTCGTAACAGCTAACGACTTCGCATCCTTACCTCTGGCGTGCCGCAACGCTGTGTTCTTGACCCCTGCGATTTGTCGTTTACATATATCATCTACCTAACTTTATCACTTCATCAATCAAGTTTTTTGCCAACGATTGTGTCATTTTTTCTGTTATCTCTTCTAGTGATGATACCTCCTTAGTGCAATCTCGCTTAAACAAGATTCCCAATTGGGGTAGTTCATGAAAAACGGTTCCAATAATGACAAGTCTAAATTATATTCAAATTAAGCGGCAACCAGTCCGTAACAACGCCTCCTCTTCTCACGTCGCAGGTTCTGCCATAAAGAAGGTAACATCCTACAAGTAACTAGATATTCCTTTAACCACCAACCTCTCCTGGCTAACTCACATCAATTATAAATTTAACAATGTTAATCACATGCTTGGCAATTTACATCGAAACTTCTTTATGGTGTATTCATCTTTATATATTTTACTCTACAGAACTCTTGTCCATTCTAAACTTGAATATGCATCATCAGTACGGGATTCAGGCCTTGAATTTCTTTCTAATAACCTAGAAACAGTACAAAATCGCAGTGCGCGCTTTTTTTTTCTTCTCTTACTCTCGTTTATCAAGCGGATACAGAATTAAAACTAACTCGAATCTCTCACACTTTCTATTGCGCATAAAAGTGTCACGACTAGCTTGATGAAAAAGACAATACCATTATAATCAATCACTGAGAAGTAAACTTCTTTCAGAGTACTCGTAGAGACGGCCCCAAATTTTACGAGGGGCGGCTTGATAACGGTGCAATATAACTTATTAAATAGCTGAAATACGTATGAAAGACCACAGAAAGAAAACACCTAAGCTTCGCAGTAGGGCCAAAAAAAAAAATTTTCTTGTAGTCAGTAAAACGTACATTAGCTATTTTAATAAGTTGTACCCCACGCCTATCAAGCCTTTTGTGAAAGTTAGTACCGTCAGATCGACGTTAGTGAGCTGTACGTCGAACTGAAATTTTGGGGTGTATTATATGAAACAAAGGGTGTAAGAATACACCCCTTTTTTTTAGTGTAGAGTAATGTACCTCATTGTCGTACTGACCCGTTTTGCATTCATACCAAAAAAACGGCGCTGAATGGGACATCCCGCACACCTCGATCGCTACAATCACCGACATACTTTTCTAACTTTCCAGCTAGATTATGTGTTTTCCAATTGTAACTTTATTTGTTGTTCCTCTGTTATAATTTAACAATTTCATGGATTCTTTTTGTTCTGCAACGCCTTCTGGGCCTTTATGGTAATAAAGTAAATAAATAAATAAATAACGATATCTTATCCAGGTCTTTGCCATGGATTTAGACTACTCCCAGAGTCTTGCCAATGTATCCAAAATATCCTTCCTGAGAAACAGTCCTTCGCCAGGCATCTATCGCATTTATGAATGTGTTCCAAGACGATGTTGCTGTCTCGAATGAACTACCTTGTATGCATCTATGTAACCCGTGCCAGCTCAACGAGCTTGAGTGTTACCTTAGAGCGGTAAACCGGAACCCACTGCCTGCAGCGGAAATGGCACCCCCCCCCCCCCCCCCGGGTTGCCGCCATCTTGCCTGTTTGCCACATTAGTGATCACGTGACGATAAGATGGCTGCGCCCAAAGGTGGGCCAGATCGATTGGCCAGATCGCGGTCAGCAGATGGGCACTCTGGAGCTGCGTTCGAATCTTACTCGAATGGCGCCCAGTTATTCCGGCTATCAAGTCACGTGGCAAGACAGATGCAGCAACGCTGGACGCGGGTAGGTTTTCGAACGCAACGGGTACGATAACTTCACCCAGTAGTGAGATAGAAGCTGCGTTCGATTTACTTGCACTTCCGGCACCTGTGCAGAAAAGTGTGGGCGGTATACTTTCGGTCGTATCTCAATACATATACCGGAAGTAGTCTGCCCTACACTTTTCTGCACCGGCGCAGGAGGTGCAAGTAAATCGACGCAGCTTCTATCTCACTCCTGTGTGAAGTTATCGTACCCGTTGCGTTCGAAAACCTACCCGCGTCCAACGTTGCTGCATCTGTCTTGTCACGTGACTTGATCCGCTGGAATAACTCGGCGCCATCGAGTAAGATTCGAACGCAGCCCCAGAGTGCCCATCTGCTGACCGCGATCTGGCCGATCTGATCTGGCCCACCTTTGGGCGCAGCCATCTTAACGTCACGTGATCACTAATGTGTCAAACAGGCAAAGTGGCGGCAACCGGGGGGGTGCCATTTTTGACCGCTGGTTTACCGCTCTAAGTTTACTCAAGCTCGTTGTGCCAGCTAGCATCCCTCATAGATGCTGCAGGTCACCACACCACCGACATCGTATAGACCTCTTTCGAAGTACTGCCCTCTGTTGGCATCTGTGGAATTCCTGCACAACGGCGCACTAAAACCTCAACATCACGGCACACTGGAAGAAACACACCCACAAAAAGGGTGAGCGCCGTGACGTTTCATTTTCGACGCTGTTTGATTGGTTCGTCGGCTCGTAGTGTTGGCCGGCGGCGTTTGCTATCTTATGGAGTGACTTGCACCTTCCTCGATGCAGTTGTTCCGCCACCGTGCAGAGGTTCCGACCTTGTAATCATCGGCATGTGATTTTCGAAAGGGTTTTATAGGTATTGCTCTTCTCGTCGGTGACGTGTCCAGTATGGCGAGTTTCCAAAGCGTCCTAATAAACACGAAACGTGACTCGAACCCGATGATGCTGCCGTTCGACTCTCATTACTCGACACCCTCTTCGTATGTCGGGCCGCTATCCCCTTTTGATAGTGGATTTTTTTTTTCCTCTAATCTTGGCAGGAGCAACGCCCTCGGCAATTTCCGACGTCCGAAATGGAAACCAGGTTATCTTGTGCCACGGATCGTCGCCGCTTCGGGGTTATCCGAGTGCAGCGAGGGCGCGCTATCTCCGCTCGTGTGTTCGATGTCCTCGACGCGAAGCGCGCGCTCACCAAGGCCACCTTCGCCGTCTCTTTGCTCTTGATTTCTCGAAGAAGCACACTTCCGCCTATGGACCTTTCCAGAAATCGCCTTCTGCGCGCTGCCGTTTTTGTCTATTGAGCTTTGGGACGCCTTCTGAGCATGCGCCGTAGCTCCGTCGAGCGATACATCAGACGCTGCACAGTGCGCGTGCGTCCACGGCTCAGTGACTCGGCATTTTTCGCCCAGTTGATAGGCGCTGGAAAGGTCTTTACACAAACCCAGAGTTTCCAAACAAGCACGCTTTGCCCACACCAGGAGCCCTAAACTCGTCAGACACAAAGTTGTAGCCGAAAGTTCGCGGAGCGCGCCGATTGGACGTCGACGAGAAAAACGCCAAGTCATCGTCGTGATTGTCCAATCGGCGCACTCCGTCAACTTCGGCTCCAACTTTGTGTTTGACGAGTTTAGGGCCCCAGGTGTGGGCACTGCGCTTTCGCAGAAACCAGAATCTGAAGGAGTGAAGCATCTGCGCATGTGCAGTACCGACTGCAGCGCCACCGCAGCGGCGTGACGTCAGTGAGTTGAGTTTGTCTATGTGCGCTTTGCTGCGTTTCGCACTAAGTCCACGGGCGGCCAATCAAGCAGCACCAAAGGTGTATCGTCCCGGCGTTCGTCGGCTTTGTGCGTTTGCTATAGCCGACTAAACTAACGATGCGCATGAAAATGCGCATTCCGAATGACGATACATTTAGTGTGAGTGATTGATTCGACCCTTTATAACGGACGCCAAACAAAAAGACAAATACAGTGATGTTGAAAAGACGGTGAGAGACGTTCTCTGTGTCTGTTCCTTCTACTGAAAGTTCTTCCGATTTCTTCCACCGCAGTCTCAGGTGTAATACGACATGATTAACAGTGATGTTGTACTTTTGGCGTTCTTTAATTGGCGTCATCGGCTCGTATAAGGTTGGCTAAACTCCGACTTAAGGTTTAACGATGTATGTACTTATGCGAGGACTTTTGTCTTTCAACATGGGATGAACTTGATAAAAATAGAGTGATGCAAGCCGTCTTATATATGCAAAGTTTTGATGCATACTGACAGCTACTTCTCCACATAATCACCGCGCAGATTTAGGCAGTTATCATGACGTGATACAATTCTTTGGGCGGCGTTGGGAAAGAAGGTTACCACCCGAGGTTTTCAGTTTCCCTCAAGCGCTCTACATGTCCGTCCAGTCGCCACAGACGTTCTTCCCAGACCTTCACCATCACGGACGCCATGTCGTCCTCCCCGAAACTTCGCGCTGTTTCCTTCGTACACGTTTTACGCCTGCGACGACTGGCGGTCTTGTTTACGCGCGATGAAAGGATTGAGAAACCCAGCAGCAACCTTCTATGGGGAGGGCAAGCAAAAGATTGCGCCACGTCATGATAAGTGCCTATAAATTTTAGCGATGATCACCGGGAGACAGCTATAACGTGGATCTAAATCATGTATGTACTAAAGCCTTTTATATATTCTTCCTTCCTTCTACCCAGTTCATGGGAGGTTGAAAAGCTCTGCAGTAAAAATTGCCTGTTCAAGTTTTTTTCTTTTGTTTTTTCTGGCTTGTTTTTTGCGGCTTGTTTTTTGTGGAGGCCGTAACTGTGGAGGCCACTTCCGTTTATATGCTCAAAATAAATAGGTTGTACAGAGCTTTAAATTCTGAAAATTATACTCTATTTACCTTACGATGTATACACCATGTACGCTGAGCTACCGGGGCCAACAAATCTATTGCTAAATCACCCAAGCATCAAGGAGTATGCAGGGATTCGTGTTCTACGCGCCACCCGTGCTGGCCTCAGCAGTAGTAACTTTTCTAAAGCAAATGCCTAAAACAAATTGCATCTTGCACGCGCATTCGTTAGCGCTTTATCTTGGTTGTTTCCTTCAATTCGTTTATACGGGGAAGGCGTGCGCGTGTGGCGCGTGGAACACCAATCATTATCCCTGATGCTTGGGTAATTTAGCAATAGGTCTATTCAAAGCAGGGAGAGTGTCGCGTGACCTTTAAATTGAGAGGAGCGCTTCGCAGAGCGTGAAGTCACGTTACAGACGTGGAGCGATTTGTTGGTAAAAGCGAGCTTGTAGCGTCCATTCCTGTACAAACTACAGGTCTGCTTGGACAGTACAGTTTGCTTACGTTGCGCTAGGTTATGGGATCTGGCGCCTGCTTACGTTGAGAGTCACCGCGACATTCCTGCCTGTACGAAGCGTGGCAACCAATTCAAGGAGTATCAATGAAGTTCACGCTCCTTGAACTGCTTTAGTATCCAGCCAAAACACCTTTTAACGTCCCTATTCGCTTCGTAGATTTTAATGATTGATGTCAACGGAATGCTGTGTATGTATTGGAGTGCAAAAGCCCCAGGGGTGTTCTGTAGTGTTCTGGCACCATCGTTTGTTTAGAATATTTTGGGGGTGGGAATAACGGATTTGTTTGCCGAGAATTCTGCTTATGCACGCACCCTCTTCAGACAGCAAAGAAAGCTCAAATTATGGTCGGTGTACGCAAGCGGAACTGGTAAATGCTCCATGGAAGTATGAGCTATCCAAACTGCCTCCTCCACGTTTCACGTTTTGCTATTTTTTTTTTTCAATTGGGCGCTACGTTATCACGCTCAACTCACATTTTTAGGGAAGAACGATCGTCCTGCTAGATACTAGAGAATTTTAGAGGCATAACTTAGAATCGGGCCTAAACCCTGCATTATTGCGAAACCAGATGCCAGCAGTCCCTTCTTGCTTGCGTCGCCTCGATCGCTATATTTCCATTTTGCTCAGAGAGAAACTGTAGACTCGAAATTAGATGAAAAAGATTTTTGCGAATCATTTTAATTCTTTTTAGTTAAACTTTGGGGTGCAACGATAACAAATTTTCGCCACGTAGTTTGGGCATGTCCACAAAGAGCCAATTGGTGGCGCAACTCACCGCCCGACTAAAACACCTAAATGGTATGCATCGATCTATCCATTCATCCGACCTTTCCAAGTGTATTGTGTGTTTTCGCCGCTTGATGCCGTCTTTATGTGGAAAAAGTAATTGGCTAGCTGCCTAACTCTAAGGTGAATAGACAGGTAGGCTGTGTTCACACATAAGCAATGATTGGCGATCAGCAAACTCGGCGGTAACGAGCTAAAATATTTTTTTTTGTCTTAGGAAGACTTGTAGGAAGGAGCGATAACAAACGAGCCACTGTCAGTTAAAAAGAAAATAAACGGCAATGGTTGCATTATATTCTGGAATCAATATAGTTGTCCAAGGAACCGTGTACTGTCCAACGACACAGCCGCTATTTGAAAATGTAGAGAAAGTGAGAATGTAGAGAAAGTAGGGAAGCGTTGCACGGGCCCCCAGGTCGAACGAACTCTGAAGACCTCGCTACATGAATGATTCACGAGGAGAGAAAAAATGTGACGGCTGTTTTCTCTGCTGAGCTCTGGTTCTCCTTGAAACGAAGGACGTCACTTTGCGCCAAACTTATTAGACGAACAGCGGTTATAAAACTTTAATTATGTAAGAGGTCACTGAAACGTATAAACCGATTCTACCTCCAATTACACTTTAGAGCAACATGAACGTCTTTGGACAATGGTCTCTGACGTAGATTATATTGTTATGGTAACAATAAAATGACTTCCTCTACACTGAAAGAAATGAAGGATCGAAAAATAGCAATGGCTGTTGTTGACCTTAAGTTGTTGGCTCATACCCAAGGAGAGGTCGTCGAGATCAGGAACTGTCAACCTCCTCTGCCTTTCTCTCCAACCGCCAGCGGTCATCGAGCTTCGTCCTCTTCGTTTCATTAATAGCGAGGACAAACCAAATCTTTTTATTCAGGAGAATCGCGCAAACGTCCGAGACCTCCAAGGTCTAATTTACAGGACGTTCCTGACAAGAAAGAACCGTGTTTTACGGCGCGCGTGAGTAAGCTATGCATCGCAGAAAGCTAAAGCTTCGTAAGAATAGCGCTTTATCACTTGGGAAAGAACGCGAAAGTTTGAGGGGACGACGTTATTTAGATCAAATTATAAAAAAAGGAAAAATAAAATTTTAAGTTAACGTCCACCTGAGCCTAATATTGTCAAAACTAGCACTAACATTGTGAAGGTATTTGGGGTTTATACCAGTGAAAGGCACCTGTCAGCAAGAAAGGGACTATTGCTTTCTTTCTGGGTGACAATATCTTTTCACTAAAATGGATGCTACAGGAGCCCGTTTATTGTTTTAACGTTACTAGGCATAGGTGAACATGGGCTCATTGGGAAATTTCGCTTCTTATCTATTTTTTTTATTCAGGTGACGTCATGATTTCAAACTTTCGCTTTCTATCCCAACCGTTCCCATTCTCAAGGAGTTTAGTCCTGCGATGCGTAGTGTTATGTACGAGTAGGATTCTGTGTTTTCTTTTTATAAGTCCAAAAACTCCGATAAACGTTCGGCGGTGAAATTTTCGCCGATTCGGATTTCTCCGAAAAGCTCTGAATTTTGAGGTCACGATGGCAAAATGAAAAGCAAGAAAAGACGGCATTTTAGTGGGTGTTTCATTTCATATCAAACACCGTGTGTCAAGGTTTTTATTTTGGGTTGTCTAAAAAATATATTTTATAGCCCCATTGCCGCAATGAGCAAAACCCCCTTTTAAGATTTTTTACAAACATTTTTTCCATAAAACTTGAAGTGGACCAAAGTGAAATATGCAACGTTTAGGCTGATACATTTTTTTCTACCAGTCCACTCGGTTGTTTTAATTTGCTAAAAACAAAAACACCCAATAATATCTTATGTAAATGTATTACACATGGCCTATTTATTCCTTTAGGATAAACTGCTTTGGCATATTGTATGCTGAAATGTAAAAGAAAAAAGCCAAACATCGCATCTTTGACGCTTTTGCGACACCATTTGGAGCCTTGTATCTTATAATTTATTATATATTTTGCGTATCAAATACTCCATGCCTTTACACCTATATATGGGCTATCGATTGATACCAATTTAGTTTATTTTTATGGTGACAACTAATTTATACACACATTTGAATTTCATCCAAAAAGTTAATTTAGCTATAATTTGAGCCCGCGTTATTGAAAAGACAATTTTTTTATTCCTTTCTTCTTCTTTTTTCTATTGTTCCCGATTATGTTATCTTACTCTGCGTATAATCAAGGATCTAATTTTTTGTTGTATTTTCTGCAGAAGTACTTAAACACGCATACATGCCCCCGAATCGGCAAAAAAGAGTTTCACAAATTGGCTCGACTTCAAGGTTTTATAGCCTTAAAATGCAAAGGGCAGTGGGGTCGGACGCGTACGGGAAATGGAGGGTCGACGGAGTGAGTGAGTTAAAGCATTTATTTATTTTTATCAAAGAATCGCCTGCCTTGGTCCAGTTATCCCGAGTAGATGAGGTAATGGTTACCAGATATAACGTAATAAACCAGCGATCGACGATGATGTTCCAGTGTTCTGATAAGCCCTTGTGCCTGGCTGACTCGTCTGGCGTTTTCTCTCATTTTTTTAAACGATGGTAAAAAAGTAAAGGGAAGAGAGTTATGTGGACGTGCCCCCGTTAGGAAAAGGGTATTTGCCCCTTCCCTTCCGCTGTTCTGGTTTTATTGCCATCGCACGCTTTTTATATTATTAGGCCTACAAAATGTATGCTAAAAAAGATATGTCCACTTGGTACGAAGAGTTTGGTCTATTTTAAAGAAACACATCAAGACTCTGCTCAAGGTGGATCGACGCAGGCACACGGACAATCAGTAGGCTAGTCTCCGGCGGAATCCGAAGAAAGTTTGGCACTAGGTAAATGGCAGGTATGGACTAAAAATGTCAAGAATGACGTTAATTCAAAGTGAGCGATTTATTACAGCTGCAGCGAATATCGCACACACGTTTGCAGCTTACTTTAGTTCTCTTCCCTTACTGACGAAGGATATATCTCTCTCGATGTCTTTTCTGCGGTTGATTTTACGGTGTCAGATGTCCTGGTCGCCAAAAAAAAGCTCAGTAATTCAATTTCGGTGGGTCCTGACAATAATCCTGGTCCTATTGTTAAGGCCTTCACAGAGCTCTTCGCGCCTCAGCTGGCGGCTGACTTTAATTGGTCAGTAAGGGGTGTGTTTCCACAGTTATAGAAAACATCTAACGTTGTACCGGTTTATAAATCGGAGAAAACATCGGACGCCTCGAACTACCGACTTGTGTCGTTAATTTGTGTGTTTTTGAAGGTTTTAGAAATTGGGTTGTACTTATAGATGCCTTACTTTTTTTAGAAACGCCATTGTCGCATGTCAGCATGGCTTTATGCCGGGTCGGTCCACAGTACCATATTTAACGTGTTTTATTAATATCGCTGCACCCATCGTAAGTAAGCATAGTGAGTTTGGTGTAATCTATTTTGAGTTGAGCAAAGCATTCAATTTAGTAGACCATAATTTTTTCCTTAACAAATTACTGCAAATGAGAGTGAGAGGATCAATGCTTGCTTGGTTTTCTTCTTGCCTAAACAGCCCCCAGAATAGGGTTCGGATTGAAGTTGTGTACTCTCTATATCATAACACTCCTGGTGTCCCCAGGCCTCGAGACCCCTATTGTTCTTATCGTGCGTCAATGATGTACAGTCATGCCTATCCTTTTCGGATGACATAAAGATATTTCGAGAAATCCAGAGAGATGCGGACTGCCACAAGCTGCAGTGGGATATCGAGAGAATCGGAGACTGCGGCTCGGTCAATTCTTTATTACTCAATAGAACAAAAACAAAAATTGTCAGTTACAGTCGCAAAGCGGTACAAGTTAAGTTACCCTAAGAAAATGAGTGCGTGAAAATTCCGCGGACAGAAATAATTCGAGATCTGGCTGGTTACTTCGACTCAAAACTAAACTTTCACTCTAAACTAGAGACAACATTTGTGGCTGCAATGAAAACTTAGGAGTGATCAGCCGTATAACGAATGAATTCTTGCAGCCATTTGTATTTATCACACTCTTTAAAAGTTTGTGCTGACTTCGCTTGGAATACGCATCTGTAGTCTGGAACGGGTTGGCGAGATCAAGTGAAGCTCTTTAGTTGACCGCGTTCAAACAAAATCTGCCTACATTCTTAATTACCAGTACTTGCAAAACGAGCCGTCCACTTATTCTAGTGTCTGCCACTACAAGATGGAATGTCTGTATTACCGCGGCTTCTCTGCTGACATTTTATTTATTTTTGGATGTTTGCACGGCAGGAATGATTCTCCTCAGATTGTATTATCTATTTCGTTGCGTGTGCCACAGTACACCACTGTGGCTAGTAGCGCATTTTATCCCCCTGCGACAAATATGTTGTACGCTTTAAACGTGGTTAAAAATCGCGCGCAAAGAGACCAGGGAAAACGATGAAGGAACGTTTACCAACTAGCCCAACTTACTACTTTACTATGTTGTGCAATGTCACAGGCATGCAACTGAAATACAATGATTTTGCCGAAAAACGAGACATAATCAACGACAGTATTTTAGGTCTTCGCGCGTCATTAAGACTATTGGGACGTAGTTGATAAATTTCATGATTCATTTTTTTTTCTTTTTTGTTTGCCACGGTTGTTTCTGGAGCAAATTGGTGAATGTAGTTTTGTGGACTGATTGGGTGTATATTTATCGAGCTTAATGTTTCCGTTCACTTATTTTGTGCCATTTCTTCGCTTCGCTTTTTATGCCTTTTGCCGCCTTGATTTCCCTCTCTTGTTTATGGTTTTTGTCGTGTTTTCCTCGTGTTTCAGCAAAAAGGCCACCGGCTGTTCTTGAACACCGAATAACCATTATTTTTATCATTATTAGAAGTGTTTATCATTATTAGAAGTATATATCAAATATTTTTACTCCTTATTTTGCCTGTTCTTTGGGTTGTCATGTTATTTTAGTCCCAAAGAGTTCACCGACTCAATCCTAACGGTTGTTAAAAAAACACTGACACCGACAAAAAAATTTTTTTTAATTTTTTGCCAGGTGATTTATTATGTCAGAAGACTGCTTAATCAATATTTTGCTGCAGCGTCACTTATATATTTAGGGTTAGGAGTTTTCGGATTAAACCGATAAAAACCGATAAAAGTTACTGAAATCACGTGGCTGTGCAACTTTATTTTTTTTTTTAGTCAACGTATTTACAACGACGAAAATAATCCCTGGAGAAGGGGAACAAGAGGGACAAAGGACAAACACAAATCTCCAAACACAGCTAGGTGACTGGTGCGCGACCGAAAAAATCCGCCTGGTCCGGGATTATTTTCGTCATTCTTGTCCAGCTCGCTTGCACCTTTGCATTTAATTGCATTATAATCAAAGTATTTACAACGTTTTAGAAGTCACAAAAACGGGTCTCTTATTTTCAGTCTCTTTTTAGTATTGAGTGTGTGCCTACGATGACCCACAACTGTAATTATCTTTGGTGGTTGTGTGTAAACCATAGAAAACGGCTTGTGACCACGGAAAAGAGGGTGAGCGCGACTCAAAACGGCAAGTTCTCAATCGGCGGTTTTCGGGCGGAAAGAAAACGAATTTTGAGCCGCAAATTGTGTTATGGGTAGTTGGGCTCTGATATGTCATGCACAAATAAAAACCTTGGTGAGCATAAATACCCTGTCAGTGTCCCTTGTGAGAACCAAGGGGTTCCCTATATCCCTATCTAGGTCTAGCTTCGAGCACGCCGTGGGAGTCGTCGTCCCCAATGGCGAGGGACACCGGGATACGAGGAACCGAGGCTGTATTCCCTGAAGGGGACCGCTCTCCCTCACCCACGCTAGGGTGAATATGCCACCGGCGCACCTTTGAGCGATAGTGGACGCGACTACTACCGGCCTCCCCGGACGCGTCCATATCTCCGAGGCTACATAAGCCGGCCCCGAAGGAGGGCCGGGGGCTCTCGTCGGCGGAGGCCCTGGCTCTACGGAGCTCGGTTTTCTTTGTGGGCCTCCGATTTCCCGCGAATCTGTCTATTGCGGCAGGGCGGGAAATCGGCCGGGTGATACTGGCAATCGAGCCTGCGCCCAGACTTTTCTTGTCTAAGAGCGAAACGTGTTGGCACAAAAGTCAATAAACACGTGGGAAACGGACTCACTGTGTTGGTGTTGTCTCTCGTCCACCGGTGCCCCAAAAAAGCAGTGAATGGACCGACCCGGCCGTAGCCGCGCAAAGAGCGGACTACGGAGTAAGTGCTTACCTCAATGAGGACCTGGGGTAAACTTCACAAATCCCACACCCTTTAAAACCAGACGATATCTACAAACGGTGGACCTTGTATTGACGCTAGCGTTCCAGTCCCCTAGGTGCCGCAGCTTTTTGCACTCGAACTTACATGTGTCAGTTTCAACAATGAATGGCGTTCATCTATTTTGGTTGAGTTACCATACGATGGCCGACATAAAAAGGAGATATATCAGAGTGAACATTTTCTTTTTATGAAACACCGCGACATAAACCTGCTGAGGTTAGCTTTGGAATAAGCTCATGGAGATCAGTTCTTGCTTTGCAATTTCATCTTTGAGGGACTACAAATGCAAAGACAGAAATTGGTACAGCACACGTAAGCACAAACTGTTTACTTAGAGTTTATCTTGATTCATTTTAGACGGGTGATTAAAATAATGTAATCTCCGTTTTGACTTTCAGAAACACCACGAAGTTCTCGTAAATATACCTTAAAGTGTATATTCTGATTACGACGTTCTTCTGGGAATTTCTAATTACTTTCACGGCATGTGTCATGTTTGGAATCAGAATGAAACAATGAAGATTGCCTTTGTGCTCTACTAAGTGGCCTAGTCTAATACCTAGACGCTAACCTACCCCGTACGGTGCAAATGTCACAATTTCACGCACTCAAGAGAGATTGCAGTTGTGCCCATTTTCAAAGCACGAATTTTCACGCTTAGGAAATTAATTGGGAATTACCGGAACGCTGACAGAAATCAGTATCTGAAGCTGGCATCTCCCCCGACTCAGTGACGAATTCACCAAATCTTGACGCACATTGAGACAAAACTCATCACACGCGAAGCAGAAGCAGTACGCAGGGATGATTCAGCTGTTTAGTTTTGTCTTATAGGCAGCAACTAATTTCCTAAAAATAGTTCAGCTGCACGCGACTTCTAGTGTGTCTTACTTTCTCTTCACCTCTGACTGTTGCAAATGTTTGTTTTACGCCCACAGAAATCTCCGTTGAGTTATGTTTAGTCCGCTCCGCCGCAAAGAATTCCTTCCTTAACGTCCCCTAGCATATCATGCTTGGAAATTATACTTTGGCACCAACTTGAGCTCAACTTACTGGCACAGCACGCATTGCTTCCAGCCAGGCGTGCGAAGCAATTATAGCCAAAGCACGTTAGTATACCTTGTCGCAGTAGTGCTGTGATGGTGCAAGGCTGACCTCAGCAGATCCGCGTTGAGGTTCTATTTCACAGAACAAACGTTCATTTCGATATACGTTACTTTTATGTCCACCGTCCTAATTAGATTTCATCAAATCTGTGAACGACAACCATTGATAAAGGTGGACATAAGCAACTTCGAATGTAAAGAGCTCGAGCAAGGACTGGAATGATAGTTGCAGCACGGAAGTTGTAAGTCAGCGGTTGTGGTTGTCTCTGTGTGACTCATTTTGTCCTCGTTTTGTGCGCTGTAACCTCAAGATTACTGAAAACGACAGAAAAATGATAAATCACTAAAAATTACCGTTTTTTAACAAGGCGGGTTCAAATTATGGCCAACTTTATTTTTTGCCTAAATCTAAAAATGCCTATAAATTACTTTGGGAACATGAAGAAACTAAAGTTATACCAGTCAATTAAACATGCATAGTTCAACGGGAATATAGTACTTCATAAGCAAAATATACAATGAATCCTAAGGTAAATTGCTCCAAATATGTCACCAATACATCAAAAATGCGATGTTTGGCTTTTTTTTTTTTCGGATTCAAAATAGGCCAAAGCAGCTTAATTTAAAGGGTCAAACAGGCCAAGCGTTGAACATTTAGTGAAAAAATTACCGTGAATGTATTTATTTTTTCTATTGATAGCAACCAACTGAACTAGGTACCAAAAATCAAGCAGCCTAAGTGTAGCGTTTCACTTTGCTTCTCTGAACATTTTGTGAAGAAATTTGACAAAAACTTAAAAAGTGGCCTTGTTTGTTTTAGAAATGACATTATATATGTAATTCCTTGTTTTCGAATAAATTTGAAGAAAACAAAATATGAAAAACACTCGCCAGTAAAATTTCTGTCAATTCAGATTTATCCTAAAAACTCAGAACTTTTAGGTCAGGGTGATAAAATGAAAAGCAAAAAAAGACGGTGCTTTACAGATGAGGTTTGTTACAACACTGGGTTAGTAGTCCCAGGTAAAAGCCATATCATCAGTTTTTTTTTTTTTTTGTCTCGATATTTGACAAAAGGGAGTTTCACATTTACCTCGTCAGGGTTCATACAGCACAACGGGTTAATGTACTCCTGGGCGACGACAAATTAACTGCTCCGGTGTCCAGTTTAGACCATACCCTTTTGCTTCTTAGAGGGCTTGTGTTCCTTCAACGGAGAAAGTTTCGGTTTTATAGGTTTAATAGGGGCCCGGGGGGGGGGGGGGGGAGATGAAGCTTTTATCCTTCACAAGGACTACATCCATGAGTTTGGCTATTTCAAAGTACCGACTTTTATTGAAGCCATTCTTGTTTGCAATATTTGTCGTGGGGCAGTTAGTACTGACAATCGCAAGGACACTATAGTGCCAAATGTAGCTGCAGAACAATATCTCGATCATATTGAAATTAACCTGAGACTGGGGTAGAGAAGAAACATCAAAAAGTAGAAGGGACAGAAAATAGAGAGGACAGCGTCTCAAACTCAGCTCTTCTACGTTTTGATGTTTCTTCTCTACCCCAGTCTCAGGTTAATTTCAACATGGTTAATATTCACCAGCTCGCCTGCACCCTTAAGATTTTTCTATGAATATCTCGATAACGGTGAGTTTTTATAAACTCACGTTGAATTCTCAAATCTTCGAACATAATAAAATTAAGAGTTCCTGGCAGGCGTACTGGATCTGGACGTCGTGGCATTCTGGAGCACTTCGAATTTAACAAAATAGATTCCAATGAACCCCGAATTTCAGGCGAAAAAGGGACTCCGAGAAACGCCATCCGAATTTCACCAAAAATAAACTCAGAAAACACGGAAGCCCAGCTATCTATAATTTGTTTTAGGCAAATGAAAATGCCCATCCGATCACGGGTTTCAAATGAAACCATCTTACTAATAAAGCTCGTCTGAACACAGGGCAAGCAGCCCTGAAAAAAGGCGCATCAGCTTTTGTTTTTGTTTTCGACTACGGTTATTTACAAAAATGTTTTTCCCGGTTATCTCGTCAGGGTTCGTACAGTCCAAGCGATAAATGTACTTCTGGGCAACGACAGAAGCACTATTCCGGTTTCGAGTTTGGTACATACCATTCTGCTTCCTAAAGAAGGGGTTGTTTCTTTTATAACAGGGAAATATAGAAACAGGGGGAAGAGGGGGGGGGGGGGGGACGGGGACGGCAAAGTGTTTATGCTTCCCAACGACTTCGTCCAGGAGTTTGGCAGCTTCAAAGTACCGACGTTTATTGGAGGAACAATTGTTTGCAAGGTTGTTTTTTTTTTTCATTTGTGTTTGCAGATTCTTGTCGTGCAAAGGGGGGAGGGGGGTACGGCAAAAGGCGCAATTGCCTGAAGAGACATTAGCCCTCTCTTGGTATGCAGTGGGCTACATAAAGATAGAGGACGAAAAAAAAAAGAACAAAAAACAAATTTTACAGAAATTATAAATAGGTTCAAACACCAAATCAAATAAAAATGGCCAAATTATCAATAATCAATAGCATAAAGACACTAAAACATGAGAATAATAAACATTCCCACGGAATAGTTTGACAGTCTAAATCCGGTCCAAAGATGATGGAGGGCCCGATTCGTGGTGAGGAGAAGGAAAATTTAGATGTTAATTATCATAATGATTTTATAAATAAATATAACTAAGAAATAATGTAAACTAGACTTCCTTCAATGACATACACGCGAAAAAACTTACCCGAATATTGGAACGTCTCTTCTCAGTCTGAAAAGAGACAACTTTTCTTGCCGGCCTTGACTGACAAGGCAAGGCGGACCACCCCCCCCCCCCCCCCCCCCCCTTTGAGAACCAGTGGTGTAAAACATGCACAAGTTCGTACTTGGGTCAGTGGACCAATAAATGTCGAATACATGTCGCAAAAAAATAAAGAAAAACTCAGAATGCAACAACACTTTTTGTACAATAATAGTGCAGATACCAAAAAGAGGGCAAACTCCAGGTCATTTAAGGCCAGGTCATTCAAGGCAAATTCAAAGGACAGAATTATCAAAAAAGTTTGAACAGGTGCTAACAAAGTGTGAAAGAAATAAAAAAGGCTTGTTTTACAATCTCGTTTAAATTGGAGTATAGATATATCAAAATTTAATTCAATGTCTTTACGATTCAAAATTTTCGTTGTCAAGAAAGTTAAAGCTTGTCGTCCGTATTTCAATCTTATAGTAGGTGCTTCACGTTTCGGTCGTCGAATATTGTATACTGGTGCTCGTTCACTTTCAGGTGTTAAGTAGGCTCTGTTCCTGGGCAATAATTGAAGCAGTTTAAGTAATAAATTTGATTTTCCTTAAGCATATCCTGCATAAAACAAAGGTTCAGTAACTCAGATTTCTCTAATCCCCCTCGTAGTCCCCGAGCATACGTACATTTTAATGACTAATCATTTATCATAATTTGTGAAATTTGTCGTTCCCCAATCCAAAATGCGTAGCTTATTTTGAAAGAAATAAAGAGTTATACATATTTTTAGCAGCGAATTAGGGATAAAATTTAATACAATTTGCCTATAGTTCCTACCGGGTCATCTTTTAGCTTGGAAATATGACCCCTCTATGACAATTCTTCACTAAACCAAACACCAAAAATTTTTGCTGGCTTACTTGCTCAATTTCCTAGCCTTCATTCACATTTTATGGTTATGCTATCATCGTCTCTTTTACTTACTGGTTTGAAAATTATGCATTTTGTTTGAGTTTAATTGCAATCTATTTCTTTGTCACCATTGTCACAATTTTAACTGATAAGACTTTGCAGCTAGTTCAATATTTTTTTTTATAAAGATTATGCTACAATCATCAGCGTACATTATTACTTCCTGGGTACCTGTTACTTTGCTCAGATCATTTATATATATTAAAATAATGGGGACCTCAGATTGATCCCTGGGGAACACCATTTGGGTATGAAGAGGATATCATTTTTATAATTACATTCTGATACCAATCGGTCAAACAACTTTTTAGTAGTTTTTGTGCAATTTTGCGGGTGCCGTATTTTTCAAGTTTTGAATAATATTTCACGCTGCACAGTATTGAATGCTTTTCTATGTGAAAGAAAGGCTGAGAGTATAGAATTTCCTTTTAATGTTCACGATTATTTTGTCTTTGATATCTAGGAGAGATTGCTCCGTAGATTTATGGTTTTGAAACCCATGTTGAGAAGGAGTTATGACACTGTGTTTATTACAAAAACATGCCAGCGTAATGTTTACAATATTTGCAAATAAAAAAAACAATAAAGCAGAAATCGTTTTAAAATTGCTTATGTCTTTGTGATTTTTTTTTCTCCCCCAACTTTCTAGACCGGATGAATTGTAGCTATTTTAAGGTTGTTGGAAGAGTTCCGTTTAGTAACATTTTATTGGCTTGCCTATATTATTTGCTTGCGTATATTATTAACGGCGCTACATATTTGATATATAGGGGCTTCATTTCATCTACTCCGGGTGCCATGTTATTTTTTATCTTTTTTTTTTATATTTTAAGTTATTTCTAGAGGTGACAGCGGGACCAACATTAGAGAACCAATAAGGCTATCTATATTCATGTTTTCGACACTTCGGTTTTCCTATTCTAGTGGATACTTGCCTACATTTATGAAGAACTGATTCATCTTATACGCAGCGCGGCTTCTTTCCCTTTTATCTCATCTTCCAAATAAAATTCTTCCATAATGCTTTCTTTTTGCTTTGTGTTCGACATGTCATTTATCACGTCCCATAGCTTTCCCTGGCCATCATATACGCTTGAAAATTTACTCTGATAATACATACGCTTGTCTTTTTGTTTCACTCTGAGTTCAGTTTGCTTCTTTCATTTTTGAATTCACGAAGCAAGTTTATATATCGACTCTGGATGAATGTATGATGCATTTTGTTCTTATCCCTTATGCTTTTATACAAATCATAAGTGACCAATGGCTTTCTCTACCTTCTTTTCTGGGGTTTTCTGATTTAATAAGAAAATCGCCGTCATCGTACTCTTTTAACCTTTCCAAGAACAATGAATGGGCTACATTCCCACTCTCCTCTGAGGGCACACCATTCCAATCTTCTCTTTCGATAAGACAAGAGAAATTCGCTAATAATTTCGTATTTATTTTTTTGTAAAAGTATATTTCTTTTGTGTTTTGTTTTTCTTTTAGAATTTGAGCTTATGCAATAAATAGGCAAATGATCACTAATATGCCCAGAGAAAACACCTGATATTGTCTATTTTTCTTCTGTATTCGTGAGGCGGATATCAAGCGAAGTCACCAAATCGGCAGTCACTCCAGTGGGTGTGATTAAACTGACACTAGCATATTGGCTTATAATATCGCTTAATTTTCTCGCATTTACATCTTGCGGAATTGTTTTGATATTAACGTCTCCAAACATCACAAATGCGGCGCCGTTGAAACCGGCATAACGGAGTGGTTAAGAGCATTTGAATTCCTAGTTAAAAGATGAACGAGCAACATATTTGCATCTAGCGTAAGTGACAGCCATTGATGCATCTAGGGTGCTTTTTATAACTAAAATGCTAAGTATATTTTTTTCTCGTTAACAGTCTTTGCAACATCTTTGATGCACGTAATTCGTAGTGCATCAGTTTTTGTTTTTCATTTTCGTTCGCGTAAATCTTTTCGCCGGCCTACCACACGAACCCCTACCTGACTCTACGCTTTTGTGCGATGACCGCTCCAAGCAATATGTTGCTGACACTTGTTAGATGCTCGTTGACGCATACAGGTCATGCAGTCCTTCCTAAGTCAATAGACGCAGTTGTTAACTTCTTTCTGTCCTTTTGCAGGACCTTGTTCCTTTTCGTACTATGAGCGAAAACTACGATGATGTAATCTGTGCCCCGCCTAAACGTTGACACCTGATGGCGGACGTCAATGTCAGAGTCAATTATCGGTTAGTCCAAGAAACTGCAGTCTCGGTTAACAAAATTAATGGGGTACCCCTGAGAAGGTAGTCCCTTGATCTCCAAGTTTAACTTTTGATATTGCTCGAGTTTATAGTGAAGCAATTAGTACTACCAATTACAAGGCGCCTATGTCAATTTCAACTGCAGAAATATCTTTCGATACCGGTGAGGTATTATAAAATTTAGGGTACGGTTTTGCACAATTTTCAAGAAAAACTGGAACACGGTAAAATGAAAACACCCATTTCAGAGAATTTGCAATCCAACAAAAATGAAAACCGATAAACCGCAAATATCTAGCGAAAAATAAACTCTAAAAAACACCCTCTAAATTTTCCGAAAAATGACCTCCTAAAACACGGAACCCTATGTATGCGCCTACGAGGTGCGGCTGCGAGTTAGAAAATGACGAAAACGAGTCGCGTGCCATACGCCAGACCATTCGCGCAGCACCAGCAGTCACTCAAACTGTCCATTTTCAATGCATTGTCCCGGTCACCCTGACCTATGTAAATAGCTTTAACTGTAAATACACGTCATGTACATAGCAAATATGGCAACGAGGAAATCAGTAGCAGCGAGCAATACTCCGGCAACTCACCATGATGTAAGGTTATCACTAACTTTCGAAGCTTTCATAGCAGGTAAACCGGAGACATGACGGGTAATTGGGCCCTCAACGGTTGGAATTTCTCTCTAATGCTCGTGTGATCACCTCCACAAAAGGAACAAACTGTGCTCTGCAGTGTCTGCGGTACCGAGACTTGTGATATTCTGCATTCTCTCCTCGCGCCCAAGACACCGCCCGAAACGGACTACTCAGGTATCATTAAGAAGCTGGGAAACCACTTTGCACTGAAGCTCTCGGAAATTGTGGATCGATCCAGATTGCATAAGTGGACTCGGCGTATCGTTGAACCCATGGCAGAATTTCTTGGAGATTTATGCCGTATTGTGGCCCCCGCAATTTCGAAGACGCTCTCGACAGAAGCATACGCTACCAGATTGTCTGCGGAGTTAGAGATGAAGCCACACAACAATGTCTGCTTTGCGAAACCGACCTTACGTTGGCTCAAGCAGAGAAGTTGGCCATCACAGCTGAAAGTACAAAACACAACGCTGTAGAGATCGGGGCAGCGTTAAAGGGTGCCAGCAATATCCACAGCGTGGCTAAAGACGGACCTGGGCCGTCAACGCCTGCATAGCGCTGTAAGCCGAAACCGAAGCAACGGCTTCAACATGCTATCGATGTAACAGGGATCACCATCCGCAATACCGCCACGTCATAAGCGCCACATGCTTCTTCTTTGGCCGCAAGTGGCACATCGTCCAAACCTTTATCCAGAAGAAGATAAAGAAAGAATCATCTCGTAGACCAGGGCAAGGAACGCAGCAAGCTAATCTTCTAGACAGCCATGATACGAAATCGTACGAGCTGTACAATCTCTCATCTAATCAGCCGTTCATCTCCGTCAACGCCATGATCAATAGACAGCCAATGGCAATAAAGGAAGGCACTGGATCTAAGTTCTCTCTCATAAGCAAGTGTACAATGACGTGACTTCGCATTCCGAAGCAAAGTCTACAGCCATTCACTTTTGCTTTGCACACCTACACAAAAAACAACGACAAAAAAGTGTTACCGTCTTCGGACAAGTACTCGTCGAAGTACAAATATAGAGAAGTATGCCACACAACCACACCTGGTAGCCAAGGGAGAATATGCAAGTCTTCTTGGACGAAATTAGTTCAAGCCACTTGAAATCGAACTCAAGGGTGTTCACGGTAGTGCAGCCAAGAAAGTAGCAGTGAGTTGCTAAATGAGTTCAAGTGTCTCGACACCTGCCTAGAAAAAAAGTTAGGGACCACCTACAAATGTGAAACTCGACGCCCCTGCAGCATGAAACTTCCACAAGGGAAGACAAATCCTTTATGCTATGATACACAAAATATTGAGGAAGCTGAATAGATCGTTCAGCCGGGGATCCTTGAACCAGTGAAACAGACCGAAACAATAGATCGTCTGCACCAAGACACTCGGTTACGTTCATCATGAAAAGTAGAGAACATGTCTCAAGGAATGAGAGCACCGGAAAGTTATGTAGGAGAGGAGGTTTATAAAAGAAACTACTTCGCTGGTGCCAAGTGGCTGCCGGGAGTTGTCACGACTGTAACTTGTCAGTCATCCTGCTGGATTCAAACCAAAAATGGACGTTTCTGGCGTGGCCGTGTAGATCAGTTGCGTAAAACTTTAACGACAACCTCAGCAGCGGACACAAGAACTAACTCTTTACAACTTTCCTGCTGTACACAAAGAAGTCCTCGAGGAACCAGATTCTATCGCCAACACCGCACCAGTAGGCCAACCACCTTACGCATCAACAGCGCCGTCATTACACCTTCTTTGCTATAGAAAGTCACCCACTACCGTGCATATTTCGATGGCAATGTCTTCATCTAGCAGGGAGGATTGTTATGCATGCGCGTGCGGCTGCGTTTTATACAGTGAGGACGACGAGTCGCGTGTCTACCAACCCAACCTTTCGCGCAGCAGGAGCAGCCACTCGAATTATTCATCTTCAATGCACTGTCCCGGCCATCCAATCCTCCTGAAATATCTTCAACTGTAAATACATATACTGTTCATAATGCAAGGTTCATTTTCCCAGGTAAAAAATCACGGTTCTTCTTTCGCAGGAACGCTCTAAATAAAAAAAAAATAAAAAAAGATAAGGCTTCGAGGTGCAGAAAGTGGGAGGTAGAACGGCTAGACCAAGGCTGTTGCGGATGTTTTGGCCCAGGTTTTCCCGGTGGCGAAACCTTGTTAAGTAAGTGAACGGACCGCTTTCTGCACTATAATTGCCTCGTTTTGCTAGGGCGTGAATCGCTGAGGCGTGATTATCTAAATTTCGTTCCCCCCTTCCTCCTGCTTTCTCTCCCTTCGTATACCAGGCGATGTGGCGTCCATGAAAAAGCACCAGACTGCCGAAATTGCCCTGTTTACTTTTTTCACAAATTTTTTTTTTCCGAATACGATCTCCGGTGGCCGCCTTCAGCACATCAACAGAGGTGGCACGACATCTCTAAAGGACTCGTCAGACTACACTGCCTTGAATCCAGGTATATCCCATTTCAGGTGCCATAAAATATGCAAATGTAGGTAGACCTGTACCAACGAGGCCGGAGCGTTTACTTAGGTTTATCCAGAATGCGCCTAGGCTTATCTCCGTACAGGGACAACTAATACCTAGAGCCACTAAATAAGGCACACTTTAAAGTAACATCATTTGGATCATTTTATTGCTTAAAATCAGTCTTCAGTAATCGGAAGCGTTATCCCAAATTCCAGGAAATGTTTCACTGACTGGCTTTTATCCTCAACTTTCTTAGGTATTTTCGCCTTGTTCCCTTTTGCGGAAGTTTTCAGCAATATTCTGGAAAACAATATTTCAACAAAAAAACTGCATAAATGAAAATATTTCCAGGAATCTTTATACAAGGCAAAAATTTAATGCTATTTCATACAAAAAAAACTCAGGAACCAATACTTTTTTTTTATTTCTTTAGATCCGACATATCGCCGCGTGCGTGGCGGAGTTGGCAACGTACGTGCCTGCATCTTGTAAAAATGAGGTTTGAAGCCCGCTCCGGCTCGGCATTTTTTTTTTTTTTTGCTTTTTTTCTTTTTACATTTGAAAATTTCCAGCCTATTCTAGGCTACAAGCGTATGTTCTGGTTGAGGTCATTTTACCGCGTGAATAAAAGCAGCGCTAACACCCTGCGTTCAGTCAATCACTCTTTCGTCGGCGATGCAAGACGTCATAAAGTCAAAAATAAAAAAAACTGAACTCAGAACACAAAATAAACATTTTATGAGATGATAATGTGACTACAAATTAAAGAGAAAAGTACCCCGCGCCTCGCCTCGGCGATGGAAAGGCGACAGACCCAAAGAAGCACGTTGACGACTCTCTTTTAAATGTAAACTCTTTTACATGTTGCCGACTCTTTTTCACATATACTGTCCTCTTTCACATGTTTTACGCGTTCTCTTTTAAATGATGCCGACATTCTTTTACATATAAACGTATTTTTTTTATAAATAAATAAGTACATATCAGAATGTTCTAAAAAAGTACAAAAATTTAGAAAACAAAACTCTACCGCGCGGGGTTGCTACTCCGTTCTGCTGCGTGGCAGCCATGTGCGTTTCTTTTGGCTCTGAAAATTAAAAAAGTTCGCATCTGCGAAGTGTGTTGTATTTTAATTTTTCGCAGTTCCTATATACACTACCTAGGTGGCGCCACTGCCCACCATTGTGCCCGTGTTGTCAGGGTCTTGACGCCATGGCGCTTGACCCCCATGTTTGTTTACCGTTATATAAATGAGTACGGCCATCAGCCACCAACCGTGTCGGACGCCTCCTTCCTTCCGGGGCTCCCGCGCCCCCGGCCCCGCCGGTCACTACTTCGGCATGGGAGACCCCTCGTCTTTTCCGCAGGCCCACGCAGGCACTGCTCTCTTTTATCTTACGGGTAACCGCCTTTTCTTTTTATTCACTAGAAAGTGCATCTAAAAGATCTCCCCATTCTGAAACAGGACCATGCACTTTAAAGACTCTTGTTGCAAAAGTAGACGAAATATTTCTCTTGAATCTAGGTCTGCATGCCGCACAATCACTTTGGTTTTCCAAATACTATACACAACTATGAACAAGAACATATCGTATCGGACATTTTCACTATCAAGAGTCGATAAATTCTTGGACAAAGTATAAACTCCTGTTCTAGAATTTTAGGCTTTCTACACAAAAAAAAAAAAAAAAAACACTCCACAGATCATGGCACATATATGCCATTCTACCTCAGCCACACCTTAACTGGGAGGGTGTTAGTCAAAGAGAACAATCTTGCGGACGGGGGAATGCAATCTTCATTTGTTTTTACCCGCGAGAGAACGTCCACAGCCCTGAGGAGAGACCTTCTATACAGAGGTGGCGGAAACAAGCAGTCTATGAGCTCTCGAGAAAATGTTTTCCTACTGACAGAAGCGATGTACTCACACCGAAAGATTTCCCTTAAAGAACAAAAAGAGGGTCACCTACCTCTTTTAAATACCCTACTGGGGTTGTTATTCCGCTGGAGTCGGAAGAAACCAAAAGCAACAAAGATGATTTGACCGTTTTATCTGTATAACGTTTCGTATAAAAGGGTAATACTACTCCCTCAAAAACATGAAAAGCTACACAACTTGACGCACGAGCACACGCGACAAACCGAGCCCAGCTAGGTGGACACACAGAAAGAGATTCTCACGTTATGCTTGCGCCCAAAATAAACACCAAATAAAGACTGCAAACATAAGGGGATTCTTTTTTTATTCCAAGGCGAGTTTAGGGAATAAATCGTTAAACTTACCACAGTTCTGCAATCAAGAAACTATTGCACACTGTTGCACGAACAAAAATAGGCAGATCGCGGGACTTCCTTCGTTTAGTACGCCTGCCCTTATATCGGCAGGAACTTTCGACCAATACAATCTGCTTTCTGGAAGTGTCTTACTAAAATACCTAGGTAGCAGTCGGGCACGCAAGTCCAACAAAAACTGTCAAACTCGAGGGCGTCGTGGCACATGCCCATACCGAAACACACAACAATTTTTCCAGTTTACGGCAGCACTAGTAACATTACAAAATTGCTTTGTTAGCAGACCCGCTTTTCTAGTACTTCTCTTATCAGAACAAAAAATCGCTACGTCATCTGCGTACACCAGCAACTTCACATCCGTACTCACAAGCGGAAAGCCATGCAGCGTATCGCAGTTTACACGGAAATAAATGACTTTAAGTACAATGAGAATAAAGGCGATAGTTGGCACCCATGTTGGACAGATGAAGACAGAGGTGTGTTACATGCTCGATTGTTGTTTATAATAAATTTGGTGAAACAAAAAATATAAGACAGCGGCGTTACCGCAGCAGCTGATATCTTGCTTTCGCTCCAAACAGATCAACATATTGCTTATGCGTCATCATCCTACCACCACGTTAGTACAGCCACCACCCCTGCTTCCGGCGACAGCAAAATCCGGCGTCAGTCTTCAAAAGCATGACCACAGCGACCGTCTCGGGCTCAGAGAGGCGATCTAAGCAGCCAAAAATGATTAACGCTGCGGCAGATACCTTGTTTTTGCTCTCAACAGGCAAGCTCAAGGCGTTTATTTTCTACAAACACATTTTAGCAGCCGCTTAGATCACCTTCCTTGTTGGAACGGAGGTGGTGTCATGCGGTATCGCTACCAACTATGAGCTGGCAAAGACAATTCAGAAATTAAAGATGGAACTAAAAATTATGAATGGTGAATTTGCCACAAAGATAAGGAAAGAGCTTAGGGTAGCTAGCAATGAACAGTTTTGCACTCTAAGCAAGAAACTGCACGAAGATCAAAACAGTGTAACTTTTGTAAACAAGTATTCGGAAGAACTAGCATAAAAGTCTGAAAGTCTGATCAAAGACAACGCTCAACTAAATAAGAACAATCAGCAGTTGTAAACAACAACAGATTCCTTTAAAGAACAGGTAATTTAATTCGAACAGTACTCACGCCTAAACGACGTCGAGATTCGCAGTATGCCCAACGTTTCGAGCGAAGAACTTGAGGGTGCTTCTAACTACCTTTGGAAACCACATTAACTGTTTTAACGCTGAAACAGACATTGACACCATCCATTGGGTTCCCACATCAAGTCAACCGAAAGCTCACAGCATAATCGCGAAATCATCTCGAGATAATAATGCAACTCATGCAAAGGTGCAAGCGAGCTGGACAAGAATGACGACAATAATCCCTGGAGAAGGGGAACAAGAATGACAAAGGACAAAAACAAATATCAAAACACAGCTAGGGGACCGGTGCGCGACCGAAAAAATCCGCCTGGTCCTGGAATCGAACCAGGGACCTCTCCAGGGGCCTCGCCAGGGACCGCTCCACTGGAAATGGAGAGTTCCCTGGTTCGATACCAGGACCAGGCGGATTTTTGCGATCGCTCACCGGTCACCTCGCTGTGCTTGGAGGTTTGTGTTTGTCCTTTGTCCCCCTTGTTCCCCTTTTCCAGAGATAATTATCTTCATTTTTCTTGACAGATGTCAAGAATGGCATTCAAAAGAAAGCACACCGTGCACGCCTAACAATTAAGAACTTGAACCTGCACGAGTAACCCCGTCAAATCTTTTTAATGCCCACCTTGTTCTTCTAAACAGAAACCGGATCTTTGAAGCACCACCCCCGAGAAAGGACAAGGAGTGGGTGCATTCGTGGACCGATAATAGCATGATTAAACCCAGGAAAGCAAAAAGGAGCGGATGCACTCGTGGACCGATCAATGTATGATTAAATCCAGGAAAGTCAAAGGGAGCACGTTTCACGATATCGTTTCTCAGGACGACTTAAGCGTATTTCCTAACTCCTAATATTGTCGGTGTCATTCTTTTTATATGCTTTACTTTATTTATGAAGGCATCATTGAACCTAAAGTTCCTTAATTCTTCTTTTTACAAGTAACAAAAAATAAACAAATGACGAAGCACATTTTGTAGGAAAAATATGGCGCCATTCAGGTAACTCTTCTGTTGCGCCGCCACTCGCTTCCTGAAATCTGCATCCCCAAGCAGACGGCGCATCAACAAATGTCGCTATTTGTAGGAGCCTCTTATCTAGGAGCTTTATTTGAACCAAAGTTATTTTCGCGAAAGACATCTACGTCATCCGAGTTGTCGCGCTTCATATAAACATCAAAAGCTTACACAATCATTTGGACGATCTACTTTGCTTATTATCTACCCTAAAACATGACCTCCACTTCATCGCATTTTCTGAAACATCGCTTTGCAATAAAGCGAATGAAACTTTATATACCAGAATATCACGTAATATTCAGTCATCGTCAAACGCCGGAAGCAACGTTCTTGTCTGCATCGCACATAGGAGTTGCACTATATATTTAAAACAAAACACTAACTTTCAAATCTTAAGATGATATTAATATATCATCTCCAATCATTATGAGTTGCTATTTAAACAGAACCTCAATTGACTTGTGTAATTTCTGACAAAACAATAAAGACAATTATTAGTATAATTGAACGTTCACCGAATAATTCAGTTGAAAAATTCTTACTCAGCTTAAATAAAACCTTCAAAAGGATTTCAACCACAAATTCGAATGTACGTATTAAGGGCAACATAAACAAAGACACTGCTGCTGATTCATCGCTCAGTTACATTCACCTAGACTCATTCGCCGATCAGTAAATGTAACAATGCTTAACAACATCCACCCGCTTTAGTGACAAGACGCAACACTCTGGATGGCATAATCACACCTTATCATACACCAGACTTCACAATTGGCACAATTTCTAGTAACATAATCAATCATCCACCCATTCTTTTTTTGTTCCTAACAGACAGAATACGTACGTTACAACCAAAACCACAAACTATTGCATTAAACACGAAGCCATGTAAAACTGCTTATCGAAGCAACTACAGCTGACCTA
Source organism: Ixodes scapularis (assembly GCF_016920785.2). Lineage (NCBI taxonomy): Eukaryota > Metazoa > Arthropoda > Arachnida > Ixodida > Ixodidae > Ixodes > Ixodes scapularis. Next base: position 118,227,771 of record NW_024609857.1, on the reverse strand, counting down.
AACCTAAAAAAAACCGTTGTAGCATCATCAAAATTTTAATCTAGGAAGGTACCAAACAAGAACCATATCGCACCGAACGGTCTAGAATAATCCATGGTTTACAAGCGAATTATAACTTTCTATTAATCACGAAAACATGTTTAATAAACTAAAACACAATCCTCTTAATCTAAGCCTTCAAACTAAATACAAATTGCGTAATATATATTAAAAAATTAGTTGCCGCTCTTCAGTACTTCCCTAACAAATTCTATGACGCTACTAAAAATCCCAGAGATCCCTGAAATAAATCAACTCTGCATTAATTAAGAGTTTTCGAGCAAAATGCGTCAGCCTTAAACATTGGCCAAGGCAAACAAAAGGTGACCTATGAAACCTCTGGCCCTGGATCAACCATTTTGCTTTCTCCATGCAGTAATCCTGTGTCTGTCTATTACAAACAAGAAATAGCTAATACATTTCATGACTACTTTTCAAATACTGATAAAAACATACAGTATCTTCCATACAAAATTATATCCACTGACGCACCAAATATTCCCCGAAATCACGAGACTTTCTTGATACCGTCTGTCCAGACGAAGTATACAAAACTATTAACTCACTAAAAAATACTTCGTCGTCGTGTTGCGACGGAATAAAAACTATAGAACTGGAACAAAAAGCGGTCAAATCCTCGCACAGCCATTCAGTGACGCCCATCAATAGTTTTCACTACAAGCACATGCCCTGATTCACTCACAATAACTAAAGTAATCTCGATATATTAAAAGGGGGCAAGTTAGGAACAGAAAACTACCGACCGATCGCTATACTTCCTATTCTTACAAACGTGTCTAGAAACTACTACTGAAACGAATGAACAAGTTCTTCACTAAACACAGTTTAATCACATCGTCTCATATATATGAAAAAAATCAATAGAGCTAGTGTTAATAAATATTGTATAATTGACGAAACAAATTATATAAATAAGGTTATTAAAAATGGAAATTTTCGTAGACCTATCAAATGCATTTGACTTACCTAAACATAACAATTTACTAGAAAAACTAAGTGCATACGAAGTCTATGGAGTACCCCTTAATCTAATCGTAAGTTATCTAACTACCAGATATGAATTCGTCAATTTATCACGCAGTGTATCAACAACTAAACCCATTATTATTGAAGTTTCCCAGGACTCAATACGAGGTCCCTTTTCTTTTGTAATCTTCATGAAAGATATGGCCGCCTACTTACAAAAAGATTTTGTTTTTTATGCCGATAACACTAATATTTTCTTATCTAACACAAACGGCACAGAACTGTACAAGGAAGCAAACCACACTTTAGAAAAGTTCGCCAATTGACTCGCTTCGTACCAAACATGGCAAAAACAAACCATAACTGTTTATGCGGAAATACCACAAATTCTAAGCACACCTCAACTCTGCTTTGCAAGTGTAAACGTAACTTGAATGTACCAACCAATTTTTCAGGACTTACCCTAGGTAGACTATCAATTAACATGGCCTCAACACGTAAAAAAACACTAAAAAGTTATATAGGAATATCCTAATTTTATATAAATAACGGCACATATTTTCATTAAAAAACCAAAATGATTTATCGTGGCTTTAATCTCACTCATAATTTGTACGGGTTATCTATTTTGCGGACTGACATACGAAACAACACTAGAAGCAATAAAAACTGCCCAAAATATAGCACTTTGAGCAATGCTTTTAATTAATAGACGCAAATGCGCTCAATTTTCGCACACTTTTCGAAACATTTTGACAATGCATCAATGCCTCGAATACTATAGAGCTTTCTTAAGATTTAAGTTACTGAACAAACAGACATGTTCATAAATTAAATTTACGTATTAAAACGTTATGTATATTTCGAGTTCTTGTTCTAAAGTGCCACTTTATAACAAGCTCTTGTTCTAAAGTGCCTGTGCCAAGGATAAGTACTACTTATGATGCTTTCACACTCACTTATATAGCAACCAAAACACGGAACACGCCGTACAAAGACTAACCGCCATGTCGACTTTTCATTCGTTCATAAAAGCGAAACATTGACAGATGCATTCTGTCATTCACCAACATGTTTTGTATCTATCCGTCCTGCTCTCTCTTGAACTCAAACTTTCATGAATGGCACGTCAATACCCAATAGAAATGCAAGGATAGGCAAAATTTTTTAAAACATGATTCGAAATACAAATACAAAATACTTCGAGATAAATATATTTTATTAGAGATTTAATAAACTTCATTGTTAAGTTCGCAAATATAAAATGCAAATACAACGAGAGTATTTGCTCTTCTCCAAACACATTTGCAAACACATTTTGTCTCCATACTCTGACATCTTAGATTTAAATTAAACCCTGGGTAAAAGAGACTGTACCCAAACAAAGAGTGCAGTATATAACGAGAATTAAGCGGTTAAATGAAAGTAGCGGCTCTAAAAATAATGTGTGTTTTTTTTTTTATGAGATAGGTGGGTGCAACATCAGGAAACAATATCAGCATGAGTTTAATCTGAAATTCTGAGTACAAGATAAAAATCATTTTCAAACAACATGTCTTGAAAGCGACGTCTAAAAATCTAATTTATTAAACAAAAATCCAATAATCGTACTCAACGCGTTCTTCTACTCTTTCTTTTTTTTTATTTCGTGTTCTTCATGCACTTTGCATATAACTCTAATACCGAAGAGTGCATAATATCGCATTTTATTGCGAAGAACAGTGCCCAAAAGTATATTAGGCAGTATTTGAAAGATTAGTTTTAGTATTTAAATAGAATTGACAAACACATTAGCAAACATGTAATAAAATACACTTATTTTGAATACTGTCCATCCCTGTTGGCAGTAACTATTTTTCCCTGACATTTTTCTATCTTTTTTTTCTCGCCGTTAAATTTTTTATATCGACAGTTTCCTTTTTCTGATTCTACTTTTATAGAATCAGAAAAATATACCTGAGTCTACTTATAACAATCAGGTAGTACAATATACCTGATTCTACTTTGTAGAATCAGGTATATTGTTATTTGTTCTTGCTTCTCAGTCGGTTTTATATTTTTTTATAATGAATGTACCACAATTGCTCCTTTATTTTGTGTAATCTTGGTCTCGTTATTTCCATTGTTGTTTTAATTGCTGTTAAATTCTGCGCTAACTTTTGATCGCTAACTAACCCTATATTACCAAAGGGGCCTTTTAACTTTTTTTTTTTTTTACTTTGGAATTTGACTTTTTCTGAGTATCTTAGGACAACAACTTGTTTAAAAATAAAATCACATTTTGATTTGACTTCGCTTAATACCATTTATTATCCCACTGCCCAGATTAACTCTGGAAGTAATTGAAAAACCCGCATCATGACGCACACGATCGAAGGTTTTTGGAAGGTCGATTTGTAAAATTGACACTTGGGTGATGCAAATCGCGCAACACTTAAGTACACTTCTGGCAACATGAAAATTAGTTTGTATTAAGCGTCCTTGTACCCGACACATTTGGTGCGGCCCGACAAGTTTGCATATAACAGGTTGGGGCCGACGTGCTAATATTTAGAAAAGATTGTAGTGAACGTTTAACAACGTAATGTGGAGGTATCCAGGCACATCGCGCCACTGCCATGCACGCGGCAATATTTGTTTTGCACTGGATCCTATTTTTATTTTATTTTTATTTATTTATTGTACCCTCAGGGCCCGAGGGCATTACAGAGGGGAGTGGGTTACAAAGTAAAATCACTAAAAAACAAAATGACAACCTAAGAATAGAAACACGAACATAAGAAATTTTAACTTAGAAAAGTGGTTAAACAACGCTTAAACATGATGGCATCTGTTACAGACACAACTAACGATGGAAGGTGGTTCCACGTGACTGTTGTTTTGGGAATGAATGAATTATAAAAAGTAGTGGTCTTACAAACAGGTTGACCGATTTTGTGTTGGTGATCGACACGTGGCGAGACATATGAGGGAGGAGTTAGTAATTTTTGATGCAAGGAAGAATTATGATGATAAATTTTATGAAACAGACAAAGACGGGATAACTCACGACGTGAAGAAGGGTTAGGTAGGTTTAAAAACGTTTTCATGGATGTTACGCTTGCTCTACGGTGATAGTTAGTAAGAATGAAGCGAACAGATCTATTTTGAATAGCTTCGACTGCTGTTGTAAGTAAGTCAGTACCGGGATCCCATATAGGGGAGGCGTATTCCAATTTTGAGCGGATAAGGGTTTTGTATAGTAGTAGCTTGAGAGATACAGGGACAGATGAAAAATTACGTTTGAGAAAGCCAAGCATGCGGTTAGCATTGTTAGTTATGTAGCGAATATGAGGCTCCCAAGACAGGTTCGATGAAATATGGATCCCCAAGTACTTATACGATGATACACCTTCCAACAAAACACTGTTTAGATAGTAGAAAGTAGAGTGCGAGTTAAGACGAGAAACAGTCATTGAGGACGAAACGCAGGAAGGTAAGTCGTTGATAAAAATAAGAAAGAGCAGGGGACCTAACACTGAGCCTTGAGGTACGCCTGATGTCACGGGAGCTGGACTTGAAGAGGTATTATTCACAGACAGAAATTGAGATCGGTTATTAAGGAAAGCGCGAATCCATGAAAGTACATCCTGATCAATGTTAAGTTTGCTAAGCTTATGGAGTAGTAGATTATGTGACACCTTATCGAAAGCTTTGGCGAAATCAAGGAAAATACAATCCACCTGGGAACCATGATCAAGAATAAGGTGAAGGTCATGAGTGAAGGTGAGCAGCTGAGTTTCACACGAAAATGATTTACGGAAGCCATGTTGTGCAGGAGCAAAGAATGAATTGGATTCTAGGTGTTGAACGAGATGAGAAAAAATGCTCAAGAATTTTACACGGAATGCTTGTTATGGAAATGGGATGGTAATTGAGAGGAGAATGATGATCACCGGTTTTATGCACGGGCACCACTTTACCCACCTTCCAATCGTCAGGTAAACAGCCTAGTGTAAGTGATTCCTCAAATAATTTAGACAGTATTATAGAAGAATACTCTTTTGTTCTTAGCAAAAATTTAGAATTAATTCCGTCAACTCCCGCGGAGCAGGATATTTTTAGCTGTTCAATTATCTTCATAATTCCACTTGTTTGAATTAAGATGGGATACATGGGCAGAAAAGCGCGTTGTTGAAGTTGAGGTAAAGTTGAAGAAATACAGTTTTAAAATGATTCAATGAACCACTTCTGTAAAAATTTGAACTTCCGCTCACCGTACTGAAGAAGCGTAGTATTAGGGAGTTTTCGTAGATGGTTTTCGATGTCCCGCAACGCCCTCCGCAATCCGCTACGGTACCCGGAACTCTACAGTCAAGGCTATCGACGCGCAGGCGCAGTAACAACTTCTTCATTGCGGAGGGCTTAGCGGAGGGGGAAACGCGGTCTACGAAAACTCCCTAATACCGAAGATCGTAATAGCGTGAGAATCCAGGCGGATACAAAAAGTAAAGTTTCCCGCTTTCCATCAAACTTTTTTTTTTCTATTCTACGTGAGTTTTATTTCTTTTTACCCCAGCATTCGCCTCTGTAAAATTACCATTCTCGTGCACACCGAAGCACTGTAGAAAAAAAAAACGTTTCAGCACTTAAGCCATATAATTGAGGATATATTTATTTATTGAAATACCTTAAAGGTCTTTCTGGGAAGGACATTACATAAGTAAATCATATATGAAACACACACAAAATAATAAAACATGCACAGCAGTGCAAACATATAAAATATGGTAAATCAAGCAACAAAAAATATTACCTTCCACAGTATTGCCAAAATACAAGAAATCGTGTCATACAATACCTAAATGGCTGCTGATAAGAGAACGAAAGCTATCAAGGTTAACCTCGGTGACGATGCGCTTTGTTAGATCATTCCACCACACTGCTGTTTTGGGAAAGAAGGATTACAAAAAAGAAGAAGTGCGGCAGGTGAAACGGTCAATGTTACACGAGTGATTAAGACAAGGTGTAACGAAATGCGACTGTGTTAGGGTGCCTTGGCTGAGAGATTGTGCATAGTAAATGCGATGAAAAAGGCGTAAGCAAGAAAGCTTGCGTCTTAAGGCCAGTTCTGGAAGGTCGGCTTTCTGTTTTCTTAAGGTGACGCTGGAATGTCGAGATTAATCAGAAAAAAAAAATAAAGCGCGTGACACGGTTTTGAAAGGCTTCTATTTCAGCGATCACATATGCTTGGTGAGGATCCCAGATGTTCGATGCGTACTCAAGTTTCGGTCGAATCAATGAATGGTATGCAGTTTTCTTTCAGTGAGGAGGAGCACAACGAAGCGTATGTTTTAGGTACCCCAAAGAACGATTGCATGATGATAACAGTGACAGAACATGTACCTTCCAGGAAAGATGCGAGTCGATGTGAGCACCTAAGTATTTATAAGAGGAAAAAGACTCAACAACGTTAGAATCAATAAAATAGTTATGAGAAAAAAAGTTATTTTTCCTAACAAATGAGATGAGTTTGCTTTTAGAAGGCTTAAGCTTCATGAGCCAAGTCGAGCACCGCAATGATAGGTTAGTGAGGTCATGTTGTAGTTTCATGCTATCTTCTTCGTTAGAAATTTTCCTATACACAACGCAGTCGTCTGCAAAAATACGAATGCGGGAGGAAATACATGAAGGTAAGTCATTAATATATATTAAGAAAAGCAAGGGTCCAAGGACGGAGCCTTGAGGAACACCACTTAATACCACTTACATTTATGCGCCGCGGGAAACCTCGCAAAAAAGCTAAAGCGGAATGTCTCGCAGTGGTAGCCATGTTAACGAGTGTCAGTTGTTGCAATCTGAAAAATTAGCGTGCACTCAGAAGTCTCGAAGTGCTCATTGCACTCGCCGTGCACCCGAAATACTAGCCAGCGGTCTCGGTTCAGTTGGCTCCATCAAAACGTTTACGGCCGAATCACTTGTCTTCTTACATTCTCACTGATACTAGCTAGCTAATAAATGAATAAAAAGTAAGTGCGAAGGCGAGCTGGCGATACGCAAGCCATTCCCGACCAAAGCCCGGCTCACAGCATGGGTTCCTCACATCTTGCGTTGCGTTATGTTTAGGGCTGGGCGTCGATTAAGAGCTTTAACTCGATTAATCGACACCCTTTAATAAAATGGGTGTCGTTCATTTCCATGCTACTTATATATAAAAAGTCCAAATTATTTTTCTTTCCACTTTTGTTGAATATGTTGTAACAGGCGCAATTTACATTTTTATTTATTTATTTATTTATTAATATGAACCAACCTTGATGTGTAGTTAAGAACATGTTCAAAGGCACTCACACTCACAGGTTACTTCAGCCGCAAGGGACAGTTCGCTGATATTCTTCGGCAAGAGCGACCTCCTTTAATTGTTTAAAATAGCCTCTGCTGCGCTAAACGGACACTCGAATGGCGCTGAAGTTGCAGGGACACGTGTAACCCTCTCCAATTGTCCAGAGTTGCAAATATTGCACCTATAGTTTATTTTAGGCTAAACTTTGACCGAAAGTGTTCCCTTTATACAGGTGTGCTCGTCCACGACTGCGCGGTGAAAGCATGCGATTTTTACTTATTTTTGGTTCGTCAAACTTTTAACGATTAACCGGTTAAATAAATTAATCGCGATTAAACCATTAATCGATTAACTGGTAGGTTAATCGATCATTTGCCCTGCCCAGCCCTAGTTAGTCCTGGTTACGCCACGAGCCAACATCCGTGTTTCATGTGAAGTTTGGCAACTAGTTCATAGAGTAGCCCTTCATGTTACAATCGAGGCACGGGTGTTCCGGTGACTTATGAGCAGTCTTGGGTAGTAGCGCGTTGCTATACTTCGTTTCAGCTTCGGTCCGAGCGCGGCCGATGTTATGAGCCGAGTGGCCAATCAAATAGCGAAAGAGACTCAACGTCATGGCGTGCTCTCTGCACTTGATAGGACCAGCCGGTATTCGCCGTCTCTCTGTGCGTGCTCCTCCGCCGGCTTGTCCTATCAAGCACAGAGAGCACGCAATGACGTTGCGCTTTTTGCGCTGTTTGATTGGCTCTTCGGTTCATAACATAGGCCGCGCTCGGACCGAACCTGAAACGAAGTATAGTAACGCGTTACTACCCAAGACAGCTACAGTCGCTACTGTAATTTCGTTACTTCTTTGGTAACTTGTAACTATAACGAGTTACTTTTTTTTAACATGTAACCTGTAACTGTAGTTGTATTACTTTTTCTTGGGTAACGACGAAAGTAACGACGTTACTTTTTGTCGTTACTTTCCAGTTTTTTATGAATAATATATCATTGAACAAGTACAATCTAGCTATTTCTTGCACTTTCCAAATTATCTGTTCCGACATTTCGAGTGTCAGGTTGGGCTTCCACAAACTTGTGAATGCGTTTTTTCTCGCGAGTCACAAACAGATGTTATGAAGAAAACAAATCTAGCTATCTTTACGCACGCGCTTGTACTTTGTGACTGAACACTTACATCTTAGTATCTTGAAGCACTATCTATGTTGCGGTGGTTCTTTGTTCTGCGCAAACGCTTTTTAATCGGGTGAATAAACCGTGAAACAACAATACACACGTTGGGCACTGCGAATGTTTCGTATTTCGATTCGTGCCACTACTCCGCACTGCGCGTGTTTCGTATTTTGATTTGCGCCACTACTCCGGCGTGGTGTCACCAGTCGAGGTAAAATGTACAGCTGTTTGCGCGAGGTTTGCTCTTTGTTCTGGTTGCGCGGGGTCTGTTCAGCAAGGGCACTCACGTGTTCGCAATCAAACGAGGGAAACTTTCAGACACTAATATCGAGAAGCAACTGCTGGTAAGCGACATTATGAAATGAAAAGCGTACTTTTTAATCTTATGCGATAAAACTTGGTGAAGAGCGTTTTCTAGTTTTTCATAAATTTTTCGTATTATAGAAAGGTAACTGAAAAGTAACCTCGTTACTTATTAAAAGTAACTGTAACTGTAACGAGTCACTCTTTTGTGGGGGTAACTGTAACTTCGCTACTTTTCTTCTGAAAGTAACTGTAACTGTAACTAATTACTTTTTAAAAGTAACTTAGCCAAGACTGCTTATGAGTAGGGCTCCGTGCTTTCGGATAAATCCGAAAAACTCCGAAAAACATCCGCCGGTAAAATGTTGGTCAATTCGGATTTATCCGATAAACTCCGAATGTTTATGTGCCAATGCCCCCCCCCCCCCCCCCCGCAAATTTTTTTTTTTTTTTAATTTGATTAGCAGGGAGTTAATGGTCCTGCGAAAATGGCACCAAAAGTATCTTTCAGATCTCAGACCGTTGTCAAACGGGGTCTTGCCGCTTGTCTCGTCGAGGTTGATTCAGGGCAACAGGTCATTGTCCATTCGGGTCACAACAAAAGCCACTCTTTTCGTTCCCAGCCTGAGCCATGCGATTTGTGATTTAGAGAAAGGAGAAGGTACGTTTTTGTAACAGTGAAAGCTATGAACCATGGAGATTGTATTAAGTAGAGAAAAGGGACAGTTGAAACTGTCTATTACATCCTTAACCAGTCCACCTCGCGCGGCCGAGGGCTAGATTGATGAAATAGGATGGGATGACTGCGAGCATCGTAGCGACTGCCCCGGGAGTTTATTGATTTTAAGGTATCGACGTTTATGGAAGCAACACTTTTGTGCGACGTTTGTCGTGGGACAAATGAATATTGTCAATGGCAATGGCACGAACGTCAAATTCAACTGATAAAATTTTAACCGATACAAGCGCGTTTTATTTCTTATGTGGCATACATTCACATCCGTTTATTATTTACATATTTATTTTCAATAGGAAACACTGCGAAATTAAACTCCGAATTTCGGAGAATCGGGAATCAAACAAATATAAACTCCGATAAGCTCCGAATCTTTGGCAAAAAATAAACTCCGAAAAACACCCTCCGAATCTGACGAAAAATAAACTCCGAAAACACGGAGCCCTACTATGAGTTATAACGTAAACATAAGAAAACGTAAACAAACGCTCCTGCGTTAATTGGACATAAGAAAGAAGAGACGGAGTCTGCGTGTTTCCATCCCTCAATGCACGGGGGTCCCTTCCGCTTCCTCAGACTCCGATCTTGGTCCTGCTTGTCATCGAGCGTCCAGCATCGGCAGCTTGGCTGACCCGGTCCTTGATCACTTGCTGCGTACGCAGACACCGCTACCACCGCAACCAGCGCCACGTTCTTTCGCAACTCTTTGAGCACGTGATGGGCACACAGAAGCGTTACACGTGCCTATTATATCCTCCTATTTTCGCGCGCTGTTTCTTCTATTTCGAGCGAAAGAACTCGGCACGTTATCACAAATAACATCGGCGCACGCATTTGCTCGAACTGGGCTGTTGTTTAGCCAACACCTTGGCACGCGCGTCCTTCCGGCACGTTCTGAGAGCCGGCGAGACCTCTTGTAAACAGTTCCTGGACGCCACAATATTACTTCATTGCACAAGCAAAGGGCAACATCCGTGCGCCATCACGACGCCCGATGCCTTGTTTTACGACATTGCCCTCGATTGAACCCGAGCGTTCTTGCGGCTCATAGTCCGAAACCACAAACACTCCCGACAGCATCCACCGAGATAGCAAAATGAATTCACTAGAAAGCAATTATCAGAGTATCGGATTTTTTTATTTCCCCCGGTATGCCGAGAGGCTAGTAAACTATTATTCGAATCCGCAAAAAAAAAAAAAAAAAAAATCGATGAATTTTTGTTGCTTTTTTTTTTTTTGCGGGCTTTTCTTCAGTATGCGTTTTTCCGGGTTATGCAATGTCTATTTGTAAGTATAATAATAAATGTTTGCGTACTTCATAGAAATGGCTCGGCGCGCTCGCTGGTGTATAGGTGCTGCTGTATATATGACACTCGACAAAGGCATGCTCTAACAAAAACTCCTTTTCAATCGCGTAATAATGAAGTGTGCTCTTTAAGTATATTCGTTTTACCACAAATAAAAACTGAGTGGAATGACTACGCTGACAGTGTTTTTATGCAGCCATCGTTGTCGTTATTTTAATCTAATTTATATTGGTTCGTTTTCGTACCGTATTTCTTCGAGTTTACTAAAACTATTTTTTTTTGCCATTTTTTTTATCTTTTTACGGTTGTACCTATTTGTGGAAATCTCACCACCCAGAGATTGCAGTATTAATGCATAAGAAAATTTAAAAAATATCACGATCTGCATTGCTGTAAAAATATTGACGAGATATATTTTTAGAAGCGAAGCTCCGAAGGCTCTAGCCTTGTCCGGCGTCCGTGCTCACATCGATCGCCATCCCATCTGTCTTCTTAAAAAAATAAAAAAATGTTTGCGCAGTCGACAGGATTTGAACCTGTGCGGGGAGACCCCCATGGATTTCTAGTCCATCGCCTTAACCACTCGGTAGTAAAGTGGTTAGTTACGCGAGTTGGTAATGATTGAACATGGTTAAAAGTTCGTAAAATTTTGCCATGTTCCCAATGGTAAAATAAAATCTCACAATCTCAGACAGGTAGCCAATAGGTACGGAGTCCCCTTAGTGATGTCAGCCCCCCCCCCCCCCCCCCCCCAAAAAAAAAAAATATGGGCCAAATTTGTTTTAAAGGCCGAGCAAAAGTAGAAAATATTACACACAGGTGCCGCATAAAACCCGTCGGCCCTTACGTGCCCTGTTCAACCAAAGTGGTTTATAGCATTCCCCTTTCCTGTGGTAGATCCTACGTAGGACAGACAGGACAGTGCATTAATGACCGGTTAAAGGGATACTGAACCAAAGAATTTAGTGCAGATAATTAGTGGTGCACGTTCTTTCCACGAGCTAGCAGCCGCCGGTGTGCACGAGCACACGCAACAAAAATGACGTCACAGACCTCCATTCGCGGTTGAGATGACAGTGAAATGCATGGGCTTCGGACTAAAGGAGAATAAATACAGGCTTTTCATCTCAACCAGTGAAAGCTACGTGCTTGTTAGACCAATTCATCGCTTACCTTTTACACCAGACACCACAGTGTAGATGAAAAACTTGTCTTTATTCTTCTTTGTTCCGAAGCCCTTACATTTCACTGTCATCTCAACCGCGACTGGAAGTCTATGACGTCATTTTTGTTGCATGTGCTCGCGCACACCGGCGGCTGCTGGCTCAAAGGGAAAGAACACGGGCCACTTATTATGACCACTAAATTCCTTGGTTCAGTATCCCTTTAAGGGAGCACAATCTTTCTCTAAATTCAGCGGTGGGGGGGTCACCTACCTCTGCATTGTCAAGTGTGTAAGTCTACACCTTCTTTACAAAAAAACCTCGATAATTGGCAGAATCACCAAAAAACACACTCGGGGAATTTTTGAAGCTTTTAGAATACTCCGCTTATGCGAGCGTTGTGTCAGCCATCCTTCTGTGGCTTTAACCGACAAGTAAATAGCCTTTCTACAGTCGTTCGAGTGTGGTTGATGGTGTGTGTCCTCCGCGTGCTCGGGTGCCCCCGTGCGAGTGTGGCCTCGGCTCGAGCTGATACCGAGGGCTGTTCCTTTTTCTTCCTTCAATAAATTGAGTTGTGAGTTTGCGCTTGTCTCTTCTCTCTTCCCTCTTCTCTGTTCCTTTCTATTTGTGCGCAATTTTAACTATGTTTAACCATTCGGCCACGACTGCGGGACGAGTAGGGGGCTCTGAGATGTGGTAGTAACTCAAGAGCTGGGGATGTCATGGACGAAACGTTGCATGTAGCCGCTCAACGTCCATGCATGAGAAGGCGCGGCGGTCAAATGCGTATTTAACCGCGTTAAACTTTGCATGCATTGGCTCAACGTTTCTAGACGAAAAAAAATCAGCACCATCAGCACTACCTATGAACAAAATGAGTATTATCAGCACCACCAGAGCTTCGCCTCAATTACAGAACACTGTACCCCAATCAGCATCATTCAACACATGGAGATGCGGTCATTTTTTTTTCTCAGACTAACAAACGAGTACTGCGGTGTTAGCGCGCAGCAGCTCGAAGCACGTGGAGCGAAAGCCCGCACTCGTCGACGCCTCGTCTTCAACTAGCCCATCAAAGCACACATCCCGCCTCGTCTCGTCTCGTCGATGCCTCGCCTCGTCGACGCGCGCCAGCCAATGGGACCGAAGTCGAGAATTCATCAGCTTTACTTCGCTCTTTCGGGATCGGGGAAACTAGGTGCTGTGTCTAGGCTTTTCGCGTGGTTTCATAGCTGGGAGCTGGCTACACTACAGAAAGGATTAAAGGTGCCGTTTTCGCACTTCAAACTGAAGACGGCGGCTCGCTTCATGAGACCCCAGTTAATGCTTTCGCATTAAAAAGTACTATTCAGTAATGTGTTCTGCCAACCGAAGCTTGGGCCAGCTCCGTCGTAACTTCAGATCCGCCCGTCTTAAATTAAAACGGATTGTTTAAATTTCTTTGATTCGATCTAAATTAAAATATGCATTTTCAATCTGACAGTCTCACCTTTCTACGTTAACAGACAGTATTGAGTAAATTCTAAGTCGTGCTGCCCGTTTTATTTAATTTGATTATTCAAGTTTCGCCAGGGTTTCTATAATGAAGTCAAGTCTTTCTCGACCATTACTCTCAACCCGGCGAAAATTTGTCCTTCTTTGCCTTCTGCACAAAGTCCTCTATTCAACTCTGCTAAATCAGTGCCTTCTCTCTCCACCAAACTATTCTTCGGCAAGACTAGATCATTTTAACAAAATAGCCAGGCCGCGATGTTTTTCTACAGCGCATCAAAACGCTATTCCCCTCGACACAAATGTGGACTGGAATGACCTTCCCGAAAAAATCGTTACCATCGTGGACCCCATGAGATTTCCCGAAGCCATTTTCAACATTGTGATCTAATACCTAGTTCCTTCTTTAACTCTTTATGGCACTTATGGCATTTAAAATTAATAAATATTTGAATAAATAAATATGCGAATGTGCAGCAAAACTTGGCGCGACCTGGTGGCTAAAATTTTGTAACAGATGAATAGGATAGCCAAATGTTCCAGAACCCGGGACTCAGCGTAATGAAACAAACTACAGCAATTTCATATAATAAATATAACAATTACTCGCTATTTCTGTTCCGCAAAGTCGGTCTGATTTGTTTCAGATGAAAGAAATAACACAAATACACACCGTCGGAGTCCCGAATATGGCGTGAGTTTAGGAAACGGGCCACTACGTTACAAGACAGAAGCATAGTTGATAGCGGAGATCACTGGATCCTACCAGAATTCGATTAGGCGGCGATCGATGAAACGGCCTTCGACGAAACGGCGTTTGATGAAACGTCATTCAATAATCCGGCATTCGATAGAACGACATTCCCTGAAAAGTCCGCACCCAGTAGGGAACATCAGGAAACAGTCAGGAAAGAACGAAATTGAGGGCTTACGAGTCTCGCGGGAGATGGCTCGGACGACCTCTTGCCTCCTGGTGGGCAGTTTGTGATGAAGCAGGCACTCGTACCACCAACGACCGCCAGGAGCAGCATGTGTGAGAGGGCCATCTGCGGGAAAGCGGCCTCTTAGAGAGAAAGGCGACGCAAGCACTCGAGTACGTGGGCATTCATAACGCTGAATCAGTTCCATTTCGCGATCATCGTGCATTAAATGCCGCCCTTTAAGCGCATGGACTATGCTTTCTAACTGAGTCTCCTTCTCAGATACCTGTCCGTTCTTCGGCCAGGCGAACGGACCGAACGACGACGGCGACGCTGCTCAAGCCGGAAACAGGCGCCTAAGAGCTGCGCTCTATAACGTCAAATCGGCATTCTGGTGTGCTCTTGAGGGCAATGGACACCTCACTCTGGTGCACATTGTTGAAGCTGAGTCCCCTTGGGTAAAATACTCGATCGTCGAGAAGCCTGACCTTACACTAACTACATTAACTTCAGCTTGCTCGTACCAAGCATCGCAAACAGCAAAAGGAGAGGAGTAGAACTCCTCGCAAGTGTCGAAAATTGAGACAACGATCTCAACTCTAGCTCTGAAAGATCGCACAACGATATCTGCGCTACTATTCGTTTTCTGCTTGGCAAGCTGCCTGAAACACTAAGTGTAGATCAAGCAGCGGTCATTCAACTCCTCGCCGAGCAACTGAAGCTGATTTCGTCCAAGAAAGACCGCAAGCGTTATTCAGTGGATTTTATGGTGTTTGCATGCATTCTTTTCACAATATCGCATCATGTATACCAGTACATTCGTGGCCGTGGAAGCAATGTTCTGCCACACCCTAAAACCATCCGATCGAAATGCCCGTCGTTTGGAATGAACCCTCAACAAGGAGCAGCAAAGTTCAAGTTTCCTCAGCTACATGGCGAAGACGATCTCTGACTTGAACGATGACAAACGTTATGTTACCTTGATAGTGGACGAGGTCCACATCAAACGGTTTTTCGATTATAAAGGAGGCAAATTGTGGGTATCGCACTTAATTCCACAGAAGTAGCGAATAGTTCGTTCGTGTTTATGGTGCAAAGTATCAAGTGCCAGTTTAAGGAAGTCGCTCGCATCGTACCCGTGCACGGGGCCAACGCAGAGGTTCTGCACAAGCTGCTTCGAGACGTGATTTGCGGGCTCATGAAAATCGGCTACCGGGTGATGTGCGCTGTAACTGATAACAATGCACCGCACGCCTGGTACAACAACGCACAACCACGACATGCCTGGTAAACAACGCGTCGTTCCAACAAGTATTATAGCGCAGTGCTAGGCGCCCGTTTCCGGCTTGAACGGCGTCGCCGTCGGCGTAACCGCGCGTTAGCATGGGACGTTTAGCATACTAAAGTCACACGTGACGTCAGGTTTGATATCACGAGGGAGGAGGGAGGGAGGGGAAGGAGGTGGGGGAGGACAAAGGTAGGAGAATTAGAGGGCAAGAGGAAGGAGTAGGGGAGGAATGGAGAGAAGGAGGAAAAGGGGCATACTCCCTCTTCATACCCTTCCCTCCTCCTCTTCAAGAGCTGCGCTCTAATTCGGCATTACAGGGAGTTGTAAACGACTTTCATTTTTTCCCCTATATCCGTCCGATCCCAACAGGCCGCTGTTTTTTGTGATCGACACTGTGCACATAATCAAGTGCATACGCAATAATTGGCTGAAGCAAGACGATCAATGCTTCTGGTTCCCCGAGCTTAAGGCTCACACGGAATGCCAGTGGCGCATGCTGTGTGCGTCGTTCAAAACTATCAAAGCTGCCTACGACTTGGAATGCGACCAACTGCTGCGCTTTGTATACAGTGTCAAGGAAAGCCCTTTGCCCGCCGAGCATTGAGAAGCGGAACGTGAAACTTGCTCTCCAGATATTTGACAGCTGAATTCTTCCCAGTGTCCTTCGTGCCACTGGAGAGAATTACAATCTGATGGTTTTCAAGGAGTCCGCCACTTTCATCAAAATTATAGTAACGTGGTGGAAAATCGTGAATGTGAAGACACCCGGCAAAGGAAGCCGGCTGAAAGATCGGTTCTAAGAGCCTGTGCACACTGCTCTAGACGACGAGAAGGTGGATTTTTTCTACAACATTTTAGACTGGTTGGATGAATGAGTGAAAAATGGCAACAACTGCAATTTGATCGAAAAAACTCATACCGCACTGCACAAGTCAATTTACGCGCTTCTCGAAATATGCAGGTACTGCTTCGAAGAGTTCAAACTGTCCTACGTCCTAATCAGGAAATTTCAGAGGGAAAATTTAAAGGACCGTTTCGGGAGGTACCGTTAGCTGGCAGGTTACCATTACCACGTGTCTATACCACAGCTTTATGAATGGGAAAACAACCTGCGGCTGCAAAACACACTTGCACCGATTGGCAAAGCTTCTGGAACAGAGAGAGATGAGAGATGGGAGGAAATACAAAAACGAGGAGAGACGCCAAGCCCCTAGCTACAAGGTAGTAGTAACATAAGATCCCCTTTCAAAAAGTAAAAGACATCGTCCCCGTTCTAGCTTATGTGGCCGGATATGCGGTGTACACGACAGTGAAGGAGCCAAAGTGCGAGAAGTGCAAAAATTCCCTCACAACAGACCGCACGATCGTAGCTTCTGCCGGCCATGAGTACTACCATCTCATCAAAAACATTGACAGAGGAGGCCTTTTGTACCCAGCAATGACCGCAGTCGATTTGGTCGCACACAACTACGTTGTTGTTGAGGGAATCTCGAAGCAGGTGGACTTCATAACGATAAGTAACCAACGCCAGCTGGTCACGGACCTCACACTGGACTTGCTGGTCGACGGGGATTGCTCCGACTTCGATGAGTGTGAACAAGGAAACACGAGTGGGGTCGTGCTGAAGCATGTGTTGTAATGCTCAACAAACATTTTACTAAAAAATTTTTGCCCCAAGCTCAACGACAAGGTTGTTAAAACAAACAAGAGATATAAGAAAAAAATTTAAGCTAGCTACGTTAACAAAAAACCATTCTATGAATAGCCTAGCATGCACAGGGACCACTGGTTTGTTCGAGATATCCAACGCGCGAGTCAATAAACACGGGTTTGTGCCGAAAAACTTGAATAATTGCTACACTTCTGTACTGCTCCGTGACGCTCTTCGGCTTCGCATAAGGCCGACTAGCGTCACGTCACGCGCCAAGACTCGCTCCCCTCCACCTTTTCCGCTCTAGGTGGCTTTGCTACCAAGGTGCGCTCCCTTTCCCACTGTTTTGTCCTTAGATGAACGCCTTCAGCTTTTTCTTATCATGTGGGGACTAATGCTAACGCATTAAAAAATGTCAACTGAAGTCAATGAGGAAACAAGATGGGACTGCGCATGTCGACTAGAATAAGGACATTTCTCCGATTTCATTTGCGCTCCACTTTGGACGGGAGTTTCCGTGGTACATAGCAGGCTTGATTCTGTGATTGCCACCCTTGAAACAGTTAAAACTCATAAAGGATATACTCATTTCGCAGCTCGCGATTGTGAAGTATTTCCAGCACGGGCGAGAATGTTTCATGTGACATTGGTTCTCAAGGCGCAAGGCTCCCGCTAAAGCAACTTGACGGGGTTTTCACCCACTGCTACCGCAAAGCGTTTTTGTTTTTTGCGATAAAAAGGTTAAAAAAAAGCGGATATTTTCCCGGCATTGTTTGTTCCATCTCCCGCGGAGCATTGTTGCCTTTTGCCGACGAAATTGTAGAGGTACAAATTGAATTGAAAAAGCGGAGATAAATCATACTTCCACTTTTGTTTTTTTTACAGGTTAGGTGGCGCAAGCTGCCGCCCGTTATGAAGAGTGCAGCCATTAGCATTCGCCCATCCAACTATCGATCCTGAGGCTGTGCAGAGATAATCTCGACCGTCGGCGACCCGGGGAGCCGAGGGTCACCCATCCACGTCTCGCCTTCCCGTTGCTGACGTACACGGGTGGGGAAAAAGCAGGGATTCTTCAATGTTCCTACTAGAGAGTCGTCTGCAGGAACTTACGCGACCGGCGTCATTTGAAAATTTAGTAACTCCACGGAATATGTTTATTTTTATAAAATATATTGGCTAGTCGTTCAGAAAATGCTATTCATTCGGTCTGCCAATTTCCAACCAAATCCAAGACTAAAATGAAATCGGCGTACTTCACACTACGCAGTGTGAAGTACGCCGATTGCGCTTGTCCGTGTCTACTCCCTTGTGATTGTACGCCGATTGCGCTTGTCCGTGTCTCCTCCCTTTTGATTGTACGCCGATGGCGCTTGTCAGTGTCTACTCCCCTATGATTGTCCCTTGTGTTGCGCAAAAACTTCTAGACTGCATCATGACCCAACTAGGCCCACAACAAGTTTCAATTCACACTACGCGTCTGCTGAATATGAGACATAACCAAATATATATTAATTTTACAAATTAAGTCGTTAGACTCAATGTGCAGCTTGTGTAAAGCTGAAATATTATTCGAGTTTTGAATTGGCATGCGGCAATACAATTCCACGACTGAATTTAGCGAAGGAGCACTTCCCCTCTAAATTTAGCAAGAAAGCTTGAATTGCAGTGTAATCACGCACCACTTTAATTTCACTACTAGATCTAGCAAATAAATTTCATGTTAAACTTTTGCATTACACTTCCGTTACATACTTGCATTACACTTTCATTACATACGTCCGTCGCGTACTTCCGCTGCACGTTTTCGTTACGCGCTTCCGTTAGTCACATCCGTTACGTGTTATTGGATGCCATCTATTTTACAAAACCCTCACCAATACACGTTCTGAATAAGACTTCACCTTTCGGCCTACCGCCCATCCAGGACTCTCCACGTCAGAAGGGAGAAAAAGTGCTTACCTTCAGAGAATGGGCAGCCGCTGACGCGCGCCCCTTTGGTCAGCTCGGGGTGGTCGTGTGGGCAGCCGGACGTTGTCGCCGCCGCTTAAATGGGTTTCTACAAATCCCACCGAGCGCATTCATCAAGAGCGACGTGAATCGAGAACGCGGCTGCGAGTGACAAGCGTAAGGGAGCAACCCTCGCCGAGCAAAAGAAACGAAAAACGCTCGTTTCTGCCAAGAAACCCTTAAAAATTTAATGTTCATCCACCGGTCGCCTTGAGCCTCACGAGCCTCCTCTTCAATCCTCCCTGGAACCCCAGGGTGGACCACAACGGAAACTACCAGCCATCACAGTCGGTCACGTCTGCGCCTCTCCGGATGTCACGGGACTCTCGCACTGCACTGGATTGGCTTGGTTGACTCGTAGTGTCTTACACAGTCCATCGTAAGACAAAACAGAGTGTAGTGATGGATTTCTTCGAGAAAAGGGTCAGAGGGAGAGAGTCCAACCCGAAGACCCTCACGTCATCCCTTTTGCCTTAAGAAGGACTCCACGATCTACCTGCTGCACCAATCAGGAGGGGGGACCGACCCACGTGACCTTAGACTCCTAGTTCTCGCAGCGCCCGAAATTCAGGTCACCTGACGCGCTTCGGCCGCGTGATTGCGTTGGATGGGTCCTAGCGTCCTCTTCGGTTCGCTCGGTACTGTAGGAACGGCGCTCCGACGATGCTGGATTAGGTTCCAAGCGCGTCACTGCCGATAAACCTCGTCATGCCCGGCAAAGCATCTAGTCGGTTGCGACCAATAGCGTACTTACAAAAGCCTGGGCTTTTGGATTCTCGTACTTTTTGTCTTGTCGTGCCTTTGAAATTGCGAGCGCTTTCGAGGAAAAACGCGTTGCGGCGACGTTTATCTCCGATCGGGATTTGATGCTCGCTGTTGCGTAGCTGTTGCGTCGATTGCCTGTTCAATGTGATGTTTTGGATTTTGACATTTTCGTGGGCGCTCGATTCATCGACGGTCCCACGTTTCACCGCTCATGCAACGAGATGTTTTGCCGAGTTTGTACATCCTTCCTACATTTAGAGTTTGGTCGGATGTTTGCAACGGCGCTAAAGCCTTTCAAATGCTTGATGATTGGTTGATGGTGTTCTCTTCTCTTGCTGAAGGACGACGAGGATGAAAACCACAAGCTCTTACAAATTTAGGGGTCAGAAAAAGTGCAAAGATACATTGTAAGACCTCAAGCTCTTACAATGTTTCGGAGTTAGAAAAAGTGAAAAGGTACTTGATAAAGAAAAGAAAAAAAATGGCTTGCGTTTACCGAATTTATTTAAATAAAAAGCAAGCCCTTTCGGTTCAACATTTTTGTTTTTAACGTGAAACGTTCTTTGGTTTGTTGTTCCGGATTTCGTGAAGCGAGATTAAGTGAAGACGGATTAAGCTTCGCCGCTAGATTTAGCGGGAAAATTGCCATCACGTCACCTCAAAGCCAATTTAATTTCCTCGTTAAATTTAGCGGGGTAAATGATGTCACATGACGTCATGTCACGCGGCAATAGTTGCCACGAATTTCGTGAAGCCAGATTAAGTGAAACCGGATTAGTTTTCCCGCTAGATTTAGCGAAAAAATTGACATAACGTGGCCTCAACACCAATTCAGTTCTTCGCTAAATTTCATGGGAAAAATGACGTCCCATAAATTCGTGTCAGGTGACCTCTACACAAATTCAGTTTCTCCGCTATATTTAGCGGGAAAATTGACGCCACGTGACTCAACGCAAATTTATTTACCCACTAAATTTAACAGGAGAAATGATGTTCAATGACTTCATGTCACGTGGCTATAGTTGCTCCGGAGTTAGTGAAGCCGGACTAAGTGAAGCCGGATTGAGTTTCCCTCCATATTTAGCGGAAAATTGACGTCCCGTCACGTCAACACCAATTCAGTTTCCCAGCTAAATTGTGTGGGAAAATTAAAGTCACGTGGCCTATATTGTATACACCACTTTATCTCCTCCACGAAATTTCGCGGGAAATTGCGATTACGTGGCGCTGATTGCATATTGGTGCAGTCACGAGGTGCAGTTATCGCTAAATGGTTGTGTAGCTGGAACATTTCACGTATTCAACGAAATTCCCTTGAAATTTGCCATAATTTTTTCCTCTCTTTTCAATTACGTTTTTGATCGAGCAAAAGCGTGTTTTCTCAAAACGTCTTCCACGCAATGTACCGAAGAAGATATATCGCCTGCCCCTCTTCCGTACTTCTCTGGAACCACAACTGCGTAGGAAAGTAGGAAATTTCGTCATTCACAAACTTCACTTGGCACTATTATATGGACCCTTCTAACAAGGGCGCCGCCATCTTGAACTGTCGTTACTTCCCGTATGGGCGAAAACATGGTTTTGCCGTCGCCGCGCTAATAGAAGACATTTAGGATATAAGTGTAACCCTCACACATTCTCGCTTTGCATCCCCTCTATTTGTGTGTTTACTATTTACAGGTTGAAACGTTTTATTATTTTTGTCGCCCATAACGGATACACCCATTAGGTGGCTGGGGACGGTAGTACACAAAAGATGTCTATACTAACTCAAAATTTCTTCCTAGCCAGCCCCGTTGCCAGACCTTTATCCCGCGAACTGGGCAAAGGCACACTTTGTAAATAGGTTATTCGTAAGTAGGTTATTGAACCTTTTACGTTCTGGTGACATATTTGGAGCCCTGTTAGGATTCATAAAAAACGTTGCTCACTAAATTATGTACACCTACAGTCCTATAAATTTGCTATCGTCGGCCAGTTGGTTCATGATCGAAGAAAGGCGCCGAAAAACAAGTGTCCTTGTTTTTTCGGCGCCTATCTTCGGTCTGGTGCCACTTTAGTTTAATCTTTTATCTAAACAAAATTATAATCCTCAAATCTTATTCAAATAAAACTTACCCAATTTTGGGCCGCTTTAGGCATTTTGTTACGGGTCATTCCATGTGAAACGTCCCAGACGTTGCGCTCGACCACCTCCGATTTCTAAAAAAAAAAATTCATGGGCTTCGGCCACAATGTCCGTAGCCATACTTTAAAATAGTTTTGACGATAAAAAAATTTGTGATGACGTGAGCGCGATTTTAATTTTTGAAAACAGCGTGAAACTAGGCATCATTCAATAATTTACGAAAAATCTGCTTTTTTATGAAACACCCAACAATATTTTTTTTCTTAAATTTGCACGGTTGTCGGCTTATAATGTAGATGAGTTTGTGCAGTTTTGTTTAATTTAAATATTTTTTTAAAAATACATAATTTTATTCGAAAATAATCATTTTTGTCATTTTATTAAAAAATATATAATTGCTCCCGGGACCTAATATAACTTTTTACTGGCTGCCCTCTAGGTGTATAACCTATACAAATATTTTAAACCGCTCAATTAAACATCTTGCAGTAAAAAAAAAAATCCTGAATTTGCCAAAAAGCGCGTTTTGACGCATAAACAGCCGTTTATTCCACCCTGAGGTGGTCCAAGTAAAAATACAAAATATGATGGCTTTGGAAGAACAATTTATCGTCTTTTGATTCTGAAAGTTTAATCAGAGTGATTTTTGTTTAAAGCGAGAAAACAATTTTTGAAGTTGAACTCTCGCACCACTACCCGGCGTCGCTTCTTAAAGGAGTACTCCACCGATTTCTTGAGCTATATCAACTAACTATATTTTCTGACTCCCCGGCCTTTAGCCTTTCCGGTATGCTATTTAGCATCGCGAAATTCATAATAGGTATTGTGAAATCGGCAAATGAAAATGGTGCAAAAACCAATATTCAAATATTCGCGCACTTTTCAGTGCCGTGACGTCAGTGGCAGGCAGGCTTGCCAGTCGAGCAAGTAGTCTAAAAATAGAATATGCCAATCATTTGTTCCGTGCTGGAGCGCGGATACCGGAGCGAGCTTCCAAAGCACTCATTTGACACCAAGAAACTGCTTCAAATCCGTTGGGAACAACTTCTGTAGTCCAAAAAGTTAACCCCTGCCTTCCACTGACGTCACTTTGTTGTTGTTGCCAGTAGAGACTTTCAGTTTGAAAAGCATGGTGAAGACCAAAACTGTAAATTCAATAACTTCGCGAAAAAATAATATTTTGACCTAATATTTGGGATACTATTTTACCAATGTTTGTTGGTTAGTTTAGCAAAATTTCAAGCAAATCGGAGACAATGAAAAAAACGGTGGAGTACCCCTTTAACGCCTCTTCGCCGCACAGCACGCCACCTGCGACGATAGCCGACGCGATTAGGTCCAAAGAAACAACGGAGTTTGCTGCCCGCTTCCCCTCGTCCCTCTTTTCTGGCTGTAAGGGAAGAAACGGCGGGTATCGTGTACTAATCGGGGGTGCCGCCAGCGCGTCGCCATAGCAGGCCCGTTGTGCCATTGTACCCGAGGGCGGCTCCTCATACTCCTAAACGCGATGCCTAATCGACGGGCGGCATCAGCTGACGTGGACTTCTTCATGCCATGCCAAAGGTCCCACGGCGACCTCCGATTCCTAAAATAAAATCAATGGTTCTTCATCATAATGTTTGTGGTGCTTGTCTAAAATATTTTTGACAAGAAACAAATTTCATAGGGTGATGGCGGTTTGAACTCGTAAAAAAGGAGTGAAACTATGAGTCATTTGTTAATTGATGAAAATGAAAATATTTTTATAGAACAGTGGACTATTTTTTCCTAAAAACCACATGGTATTTTGATTGTTATGTAATAAGGATCACGGATATTCGCTTGAAGCAATTAAAAAAAAAAGTAATCTATGAGAATTTTAGCCTTTTTGATAGTTTGGTTACAAACTATCTCGTTGCTGCAGGTGATTAAAAATTCTTATTGGAAACTTTGTGAATATACTGCACAAAAAAAGTTTCGGGCCGTACAACTAAATATCTTGCAGAAAAAACAACTTAATTTGTGCAAAATTTCGTGCTGCCGTTTAAAGAGCCGTCAATTCTGCCTTGAGGTGGTCGAAAGAAAAATGCGAAACATGGTGACTTTTACAGAAGAGTTCATTGCCTTTTGTTCTTGAAAGTTTAATTAAAATAATTTTGTTCTAAATAAAAAAAAAAAAACATTTTGAAGTTGAGCTTTTACGTCGCAACCTGGTGTCGTTTCTTGTGCCTCTTCTCTGCACAGCACCGCACCGTCGAGCCCGGTGAAGCGTGCGACTGTGTAACGGTGGGCCCACGCAGGTAGGGAGCAGGACCTTGAGCTGTCGGGTACAACTCGGTGAAAAGGGGCTGTTTTTCACTCTTGTTGCTTTATGGCTTTTCCCATTTCGACCGTTTTACGCGGCGATGTCCTCCTGTGATCTTCCAGTGTCTTGATGTCAGGAGATGCTTAGCGCTGCCGGTTCAGAGCATCCATTAGTAAGCTAGCTGTTTCCTACATACAGAACCCGATCACTCTCTTGTTAACGTCAGGACAGATGTAAACAGCAGCACAAAAGACCCGTGAACGGGCAATCTCGAACGACGAGGTGATGTGGTGTTGACGAATGCGCGCCGTTGAAGGCTCACGCGTCGTTTGTGTTCAAATCGGCTTTGAAATGACAAATTCTTGCGTTGCTGAATAGGACGCAAGTCCAGCACGTAGCGTAGATGGTGACGCAGGCTTAAAGTGATGGTAACTTCTTGTCCCTTTGACGGGGACCGCTGAGCTAAATCTTGGAGTGAGTTGAGCTCGTTTTTCTTCAACCATTTCTTTCGGCACCCAAAATATTGTTATGCCCCCGATGTTATTTTTGGCCCAGGTAAACAGCTGCTGAGGGGTCATGATTTGGTTCTCGAAGGGACTTCGAAGACTGGCCCTTGCTGCCAGACGCTTCACTGTACCCCCGACTCCGTCACAAGCACTCTTCCCGTGGGACGTTGCGAAAAAATTCCATTCAGCGGAAATGCCGAAATCATTTTCGTGCTGACAGAGGTTTGCAAAGTTTTTTTTATTCTTGTACTGAGAGGACGCACCATCTGAAAAGTAGTGAATTTTTCTAATTTGCTGAAGGTTTCGCTTCAATATCTTAATTACTTGACTCTGAAATACAGAAACAGCCACCGTGTCGTGTTCTAGGCAGTTAGAAATAAAACTGAATGATTTTATAGAAATCTCTCGGGTGGTGGCTTCTTGTTTGCGAAAGTAAATAACAACGGGGTGTACTGATGCCTGAGTAGTCACCCAGTGATAAGATTGCGGGGCGTCCTGCACGATGAAACTATAATTTTCAGCGAAGTCCATGAGTACTATTGCCTCGTGTTTGCCTATGTTTGCTTTGCGCTCCCGCAAGTATCGTGCCTGTTGTTTGCTCACAAAGTGGTGAGCCTTCAGTGCCTTCAGCATATCTAAGAATTTTTCGCGGAACTCGTCTGGTGTCAGAACAATGGTTTCCAGTTGGCAACGCACCCCGCTAACCCACTGTTGCACATAAACGCAATCCGTTTCTTCCGGGTCAAAAAGTGGAGTGCTGCGGAGCAAAGTATCAGCAAAATCGGTACTTGGGCATTTGGCACACCTGTCAAGCATGCACTCTTCATTGTGTAGATCACATACTGTAGTGGATAGAAGTTCTTCGGTGCTTTCGCCTAATCCTGTAGCGTGAAGCATGAGCTTAAAATTTTGGTGTTGCATGCACACGCAAACTCTGTGAGTGCCGCTCCCCCCTGCTAGGACACAATGTGAAGGCCGCAGACTTGCGAATGTTGAAAAACTGCACCTGAAATCGCAGCTTTTTTTCCATTCCTCGTGCATTTCTTTCAAGTTGAGCAACAACAGACGCTTTTGGCGACCACGTAGCACGTCCTTTTTTCCCGGTAGGCAGTACGAGACAGCGTCGTCCTGATAGAACTCCATGATGGAGGCCTTAACTTCTTCGCTGACCGGGCGGCCTCTTCTTTTTGGCACGGTGCCCAATATTCCTGATTCTGACCTGACCTTTACGGCTTGACGCGCTTGTCGTTCCGAGGCTCCAAAGAAGTTCATAATCTTTTCGCGAGACCAGGAGAGTGGGGCCAATGTTAGAAGTTGTAATTTTTTCTCTCTATTTTTCTTCAGGTCAAACTTGTTTTTTACATCTTGCATGAGTGACACGTAGTCACTCAAGACAAAATCTTCATCCTTGTTCATTTGAGAAGTTCGTTTCTGCTGTACACCCAAAGATGTATAAATTCTTCTTTCGGCAGAGATTTTAAGTTGTCTAACCTTCTTTTGGGCGTATGTCTCGCGGCTTATTCGCCCTCGTTTTCGTTGGCGCGGGCTCTCTCCAACGGCTGCGAGGGCCTCGTTCACGCTCTCAAGTGCTACCTCGGGGTCATCATGCTCAGAAGGGGCATCACGAGCCAGAGGTGGTGCTGGTGCTTGAAAAGTAGGTCTCTTCTTCAATTCGAAACAATTTCGCCGGCATGCTTGACAAAGTCGGTTTCCAGAAATAAGGTTTAAATTGGGGTGCGCATCTGCCATGGCTATTGTAATTACAGCTGATCCACGGCGGTTTTTGACGTGTTCATAGAAAGGGTTAGAACACCACTTGGATGCAATCAGTGATGTGTACTTTTTAAGGTACACTTGATAATGATGTGGACACACTGTACGGATCTCACCTTGTGGGCGCCCGGAACGGAGCGAAAGGAGCCGCCGATCCGTGTGCGTCAGGACTTGAGCGTTGATGAGAGACCGCGTCTTGGTCTGTGTGGTCACATGGCAACCCCTTGCACCCAGGGAGCACGGAGGAAGTTCGGCTTCTGCAATGAAAAAGAAATTTAAATGCAACATGACTGCTCCTTCATTCATGTGAGCCATATCTGCGTGCTGCGCATAAATGACATGTCGGGCACATATGCGCCTTACGTGCAGAAGCTAGCCTTGGACGCAAAACGCCATTCGGCTTTGAACTTTTATAACGCTAATTGGTTTGTGACAGGTATAAGGCGAACCATGTCTATTTAATATAAGCCAACGCATCCTTCCCTAAAGCTTGGGCTTATACATGTCTAACGTAACACATACTACATGTACGACAAACGGCCAGCTTGAAAAAAATAGCTAGTCCATCTGGTTTGAAAAAGTCATGAATTGAGCGGCCGCAACTATACAGATACTGTGACAGGATGGGCACGAGTAAACACGAAACAACTATCATTGTATTGTAGAAAATAAAGTCGGCTTTATTACGTACCCTGATCAGCATCCACAGGAACCGTAGATTGACTTCTTTCTCCAGAGGGACCAGCTTGATCCATCGTTACACCACCGTACAACGTACTTGACGAAAAATGAAGTCCTTTCTTCGACAGATTTCCGATCTCAAATGGTCGTTCAAAAGCCAACTTCTTGCTTGTCAGCCCTTTCTTAGCTTACTAGCGCAGAAGCGGGCTCCTTAAAAGGCAAGGAATGAGACTCGATACCCAGTGTCAATAGTGCGGACACGTGCCTTTGTTTATTCAATATTTCCAATGGGTCATGCAAAGATTCCCGCATTGACAATATGGACCGAAAATAATGCTAGAAGCGAACTCTTGGCTTGTGACGATGCTTCAAGCGTCCGAGTTAACATACTGAATCAGCGCGTTTCGGACTTTGATCACACGCCTGTAGCCTTCACTGCGCTCCAACTAAGCGCGAACCGGATCATAGTTCCGCTTTTCACCGCAGAGTGCGTGACGGCTAGATTTCGCAGCGATATTATCGCGTTTCAGACGTCCAAGTCAGCTGATGCCGCCCGTCGATTAGGCATAGGGTTTCGGAGTGTGAGGAGCCGCCTTTGGGCACAAAGGGCAAAGCCGGCCTGCTATGGCGACGCACTGGCGGCACCCCCGATTAGTACACGATACCCGCCGTTTCTTCCCTTACAGCCAGAAAAGAGGGACGAGGGGAAGCGGGCAGCAAACTCCGTTGTTTCTTTGGACCTAATCGCTTCGGCTATCGTCGCAGGTGGCGTGCTGTGCGGCGAAGAGGCGTTAAGAAGCGACGCCGGGTAGTGGTGCGAGAGTTCAACTTCAAAAATTGTTTTCTCGCTTTAAACAAAAATTACTCTGATTAAACTTTCAGAATCAAAAGACGATCAATCGTTCTTCTAAACCCACCATATTTTGTATTTTTACTTGGACCACCTCAGGGTGGAATGAACGGCTCTTTATGCGTGAAAACGCACTTTTTGGCAACTTCAGGATTTTTTTTTACTGCAAGATGTTTAATTGAGCGGTTTAAAATATTTTTTATAGGTTATATACCTAAAGGGCAGCCAGTAAAAAGTTATTTTGGGTCCCGGGAGCAATTATATATTTTTAACAAAATGACAAAAATGTTTATTTTTGAATAAAATTATGTATTTGTAAAAAATATTTAAATTAAGCAAAACTGCACAAACTCAACCACATTATAAGCGGACAACCGTGCGAATTTAAGAAAAAAATATTGTTGGGTGTTTAATAAGAAAGCTGATTTTTCGTAAATTATTGAGTGATGCCTAGTTTCACGCTGTTTTCAAAAACTAAAATCGCGCTCACGTCATCAAAAAATTTTTTTCGTCAAAACTGTTTTAGGGTATGGTTACTGACATTATGGCCGAAGCCTATGAATTTTTTTTTAGAAATCGGAGGTCGTCGAGCGCAACGTCTGGGACGTTTCACATGGAATGACCCATGTGTTTAGTCCCATGTTCCGGGGGAAAAAAAGGAAAAAAAAAAAAACTAGCCGCCGGGTAACAAAAAAAAAAAAAAGCATACGCTTTTTGTGAAACACTCGGAAATATATTAGGCGCGTGAGAAAATTCGTTAGCTGCGTTACGTCCTTCTTTCAAACTCCTTTTGTTCACGTTCCGCCCAATGAAAATACACCACTACCGGGAACGCGTCTCCAACTCGTGTATACCGTCCTATTCGCACACGCATCGAAATTGGTCCCAAGTAGCAACAAGTGACTTCCCCAAAGCCGGCGTTCCGTGCCGCCAATGTCGCAATAAAGAAAAACGTAGAAGAAAAAACAGAACGGGAGTGTCGTTATCGTTGTGGCATTCCAACTCGCCTGCAGCGGAACAGGCGTCTATCACCACGGCTGTGAGACCGCCAGGAGAATGCTTTACGTGCAGATGATGAGAAGAGCATGACCACGCTTATTTATCATTTATTTATTAAATATACCCTTCAGTGCCCAAAACCATTACAGAAGAGGGTGAAGGGAGAAAAAAAAACAATAAAATATCTAGGTTAATGATGAAAAATTTGCAAGTGGTAGGAACAATCAAAATAACAGTGATAGATTAGCACAGTTTATAGACCAGTGTCCACGCCAATTCCAGGCCGCCGCCATGGGTGGATGGATGGATGAATACGGCTGAGCCCTTTGGATCGGGCGGTAGCTTACGCCACCTAGTCATTTTGTTTTACCATTTAAGCTTAGAATATTTAAATGTGAAATCTATATTCACTTCGCAGTGCAAAGAAAGTGAGGCTATGAAACCCCCTTGCCATCAGTGAATAAGAAAATACCTAGTTTTCTCTCGATTTCTGCCACCATTCACTTAATCTTTGCTTGGTAATCTCTACAGTCTTGAAATCCACTCTCCCTTCGCTGTCTCTAAAACCCAATGACTTTATTAAATCTACGTTGTCTTCGGTAGGCATAGGGTGAAGCCCTTTACAGTAGAGTATCAAGTGCTCAGCCGTCTCGTCCTCCCCTCCACAAGCAGTGCACACTGTATCCATTTCCCGGTACTTCACTCTGTATGTTCTGGTGCGCAGAACACCCGTTCTTGCCTCAAACAGCAATGAGCTTCCCCTAGAATTGTCATAAATGCTTTCTTTGGCAATAACTCTTTTGTTTAATCTATAGCTTTCCAGAGCCGTCTTTGTCTGCATTCCCTCTAGCCACCGATCTCTTTCTGTGGCCTTAACTTTCTTCTTAACTGAGACTTGCTCTTCCGTATCTTCGCTATAGCCCAAAAACTTTCCTCTTAATTTCCTAGTGCCACCACGCGGAGAGAACTGGCAGGCAGGAGGGGGGGGGGGGGGGGGGGGGGGGGAGCTGCGTTGGCGGCGTTGCTTTGGGGGGCTGGATGCGGCAGGCTGTCCGAATGCTCCGGCACACCGTGAAAGATGTCTTCACCAGAAGCCTTCGCGGCCCGTTCTTCAACAGATAAGATGTCGTGAACATTCGAGAACCCATCTCGATCAAGAAAACAAGAGAAAACCCTTCTTGTCTTAAATGTTCTCGGTGTCTGCTGACCCTTGACATCCGCGTTTCAGTCCGGGTCCATTGCGTAGTAAATATTTCGCTACCGCTTTCTTGTAGCTTTCAAATGCTTGATTGTCGGCTTCTTGTATACGAAATTACATTCGTGGCACGTTTGAGACCAATTTTCGCGATCTGCTTGCCTTTCTGCGGCAGCGCGGCTCTGCCGAGCCGAAATAAGTGGGAGGCGTTCACTGGATCGAACGCCGTTTTAGCGAATGAAAACGAGGCCACGACGTTTCATCGAATGACTAGCGAATGGGTCTAGTTCCATAGACAGCTCGGATTAGCTTTCTTTTGTAATGCGCCGCCTTGTCTGCCGCCGCGAAGCGGCGAAAACGAGGGCTCCGAGTATGTTAGCACGCGTCCCCCCCCCCCCCCCCCCCCCCACACACACACACACGCTGCGAGCGTCTGGGTTCGAAACTATTAATTGCCAGTTCTAAAGGATGGTACTTACTTGAAGTTGGAGTTGGAATTCTACGAGGTACCAGGAGACACTTACTATCGGGCAACGAAGCAGGGTGCTTGTGGGGACGGAGTCTAGGAACGCTACTGATTAATATTGTGACAGGCGGTCAGTTATGATAACAGACGAAACTTCGACTCGTTTGTTCAGAAGTTCGCGGTGATATTTTATTAGCCCTCGTTACAGCACACCAAGGATCTTAGGCAGTGAAATTCACATCACGCAGGCTGGTCCGTCGTAGTCAAATGAGCGCAGTCGACGACGAAATGTAATGAGCTACTAAGCTTCACAAGGTAAATGCCCGCGAGGAAGAGTTTTGCGGCAGTCCAAAACACCGATCCAGCAGACGCACGTACGTTTACGTTTCCATGTGTCACATGGACGGCAGAATCGTCCGATCCGACGTCCGATCCGACAGTCCGAACACCGCTCCAAATCGCCGCACGCGACAGTTTGAGACACTAGCTTCCGAACTTGCATGCGACACGACTATCCGTTCGGCTCCGCCCAGGAGATCCAAGCGCTCCAGCGGAGGTCCGCGTTCACAGATCTCTGGTCCCAGATTGACGGTTTAACTCACACGAGCGAAGTTAGAAGCTCGTTCTCGTTAGCGCGTGCATTCTTTGCCGAAGCCATCTCTCTCGAATGGGTCAGCGGGATCCACACTTCCGGCTTCCCCTCGCCTGTCCCGTTATCGCGTTCGCTTCGTCCCGCCAGACTCAGTGCGTCATCATGACGTTCGCGCTAGCTGTGCTGTCATTGGCTGGACGCATCCGACAATCCGTCCGCCGTGCGAAACTATCTGGCCCGTTGGACGCACGTCGGATCGCCGATCCGACGCCTGAAGCGACCAAATTTTTCGGATCAGGCAGTCGCACTCAGGGTTGCCAGGTTGGGCTATAAATAGCCAAATTGGGCTAGTTTTATTTGCAGTTGGCGGGAAAAAATGGTAGTTGGCTATTTGGCTAGTATTGGGCTATTTCTAACCTGTGCATTGGGCTATTTCTGACCTGTGCATTGGGCAGTTTCTGACCTGTGCTGGAACCAAAATGCCTGAATGCACTTGGGTTTATAGGTTCGAATGTATTTTTAGAGTAAGTTACGTGAACATTTAGCGCTTGAGTCCCTTAACCCTGATAAGTTTGCGACAGCAAACAAATTCGTCTTCTTTTTGCGCGCCTTGTGCAATTGTTTAACTCCGAATGCAAGCATGTGCTGTTATTCCTCTATCTCAACAAGTGACGGCGCGATTCCTTGCAACCTTAACAGCACCTGTTCTGCGCATTCTTTAGGTTGTCTGAATTCTGCATAGTTCTCCCGTGACGTCATTCTGGTCACTATGCCCCGATAGTAAGCGTCCCAATACAGTGGAAGGTATGTTGTCACGCGCTTGTACGAGCGTTTCAGGAAGTTCGCCGAACGTGCATGGCACGCCATTTCTGGGACATTTGATGGATAAAAATGTATTATGTGTCTTTTCTGCTCAAAAGAAATGTTTCAAATGATAAGTTTTTTTTTGGTTATTTTTGGGCTATTTTTCTGGATCGACATTTGGCTATTTTTGGGCTATATCTCGTAGACGTTTGGCGGGTTGGAGTTCAAACACCTGGCAACCCTGGTCGCACTGCCGGATCGGACGTCGGATCGGATGGATTTTTCGCGCATGTGTCTCGCGCTTACAGCACAGCTAGCGCGAACGTCATGATGACGTACTGGGTATGGCGGGACGAATAAGAACACGGGACGGGCGCGGGAAGCCGGACGCGAGGATCTCGCTCACCCATTCGAGAAAGATGGCCCCGGCAAAGAATGCACGCGCTAACTAACGAGAACGAGCTTCTGAATTCGCTCGTGTGAGCTAAACCGTCAATCTGGGACCAGAGATCTGTGAACGCGGACCTCCGCTGGAGTGCTTGGATCTCCTGGGCGGAGCCGAACGGATCGTCGTGTCGTACGCAAGGTCGGAAGCGTGTGTCTCAAACTGTCGCGTGCGGCGATTCGGAGCGGCGTTCGGACTGTCGGATCGGACGATTCTGCCGTCCATGTGTCTCGCGCTTTACTCCGGACTCCATGAACCCGACGGCGCAAGATCAAAGCGATCAAAGAGCACCGCCGCCATCGCCACCCTGTTTTCTCTGCACTTTGCACGACAACGGCACTGCAACGGAGGGCACTCACCTCGGCGTTAACAATCTGCGAAATAGGTTAATTTCCCACTCTTGAAGCCATTCCAAATGATAAATGAAAATATCTCGGCGTTGTAGAACATCTGACGACACAACTATGCCGAGCGCCTGCTCGGCGTCGTTGTTGCTCGTGAAGGCCTGCTTATTTGTAGTTGAGACGATGATTCCACATCTTTCGTGCCACTCGTGGTGCTTGCAATAACTTCGAAGGGCAGGGAAATCTTCTCACGAGGACGTTGAAGACACTCAACACCGGAGCCACCAAAGCAATCGCACAAACCGTCGCCATGTTTGCTTCTTCGTCGCTCGCGGCGCGGTCAACTCGTCGCGAGATGTTTTCTGGCTCGGCTAGATGGAAACCAACAGCGGCAAAGTGGCGTATGGACACACGGCTCTCACATTACGGGCACTATACTCACATACCGCGGTAAACAGGACCGATGCCGGCGAAACTGCAGTCGGCACACCAGCGAAGAAGCCCTCAACGGGAAGCGGCGGCGCAGGCCGACGCAGCCCCCCCTCTCCGTGAGCGTCTGGGTTCGAGATTATTGTTCGCTTTTGTTCCTTGCGGTCGAGGCTAAAAAGAGCACTTCCGGGCAAAGGTCTATATACACTCAGGCGACCACATCAAGCACTCGTCAATAACGCCGGAGAAAAAAGAAAACACGGCGTTTAATCATAACGTGACATGCGACTCGGTTAAACAGTTCCATTTATTAGGGGTGAGAGGAAAAGAAGGAGTATCTAAAAATGTTAGTACGGCATGACTATTCGCGAACCAATAGACCCTTTCCGAAATTGAGTCTGGCCACTTCGATGGCTATCATCACCGTCATCTTGACGGTGCTCGAAAGTGCGGCTGGCCACATTGTACGCGGGAGAGTCCGCCAACGCCGCCATAAGAATGTACGGCATCGCGAGTACGAGCTCTATACTGCTGCTGGCAGTGAGGAGGTTGAAGAAATGACCCCTTTTCTGTGCCCGTTTTGTTGTTATATATATGGGTGGTTTCATCTCAAATCGGACAGGCTAAAAGGTTCTCATTTTTCATTTTGACGAAAAAAATATATGTTTTAGGGGCATTTCTTAGATGAAGGAGGGCGCAAACAGTATGTTCCCCAGATTTTTCGTTCTCGAGTATATATACGAAGCGTGGAAGGCGCAGTGGCAGAAACTAGTTCTTTTGCCTGCCTTCGCAGCTCGCGTGTTTGACACCCTCTGCTGGCGCTAGTTTGCTTCCTGCACCCTTTTAATTTTTTACCCTCATTTAATAGGCACTATAAACATACCCTGACGTATTCAAATATTTTTAAGAATTATATATATAAGTATGGGTGATTTCATCTCAACTCAGGCACGGATTTAGGGTCGAATTTTTAATTTTGACGAAAAAAATATATGTTTTGGGGCAATTCCTATAATAAAAGAAGACGCAAACGGTTATTTCGTCGGATTCTTTGTTTTCAAGTTATGGACCGTTGAAGCGGTCAAGGTGGAAATTGATGTTTTTCCAGCCTATCGGAGGTGCCATATTTCACTCCATCCCCTTTCCCTACTTTTTACGCTACATCAATATAACTTTTTGGGAACACTCTAGACATAGGCTTTTTCATGCTAATTAAGCGTCTAGGTCATAACATTCTTAATAATTTTTTTTTTAATTTGTCAAACCGCCTCTCTGTGACGATATTTGACGAAGTTCAGCAAGCTGTGCTGTGTGACCTAATCAACATATTTTTATGATCTTTATATCACCGTAAAGCACCAATGATGATCTTTCTTTTGAGTATAATTACAATATTTTGCGACAATTATATAATGCGCTACATGTGCCTGAAAAACGAATATTTCGAAAAACTAGCAAGTTTGGAGTCGATTTTCTAAAAAGCCCCACTTTTTATTTTTTTTTTTCATTTTTTATTCACAGTTAGTTAATATAGTAGTCTATCAGGAACTACCAACAGAAATTGTAATATATTGTTTGTATGGCCGCTATTAAGACTCGAATCTCGTGCTATGAGCGTTTTGAACGGGACTTCGCACAGGCGCTTTGCTGAGCCGAATTTTGGCCAATGGAAAGTTTTCTATTTAATGTTAGTACTTACCACAATATCTGAGCGTAAAAGCAAGTGAAGTAACAATATTTATCCTTACAATATTTATTTAGTTGGCACTGGGGTGATTTGAAATGTGTGCGAGCTTCGCCTTATGTATTGACGGAGAAGTACGTAACATCTAAACTCACAGACAAACTTAAGTCACGAGGGAAAAGTCTAAGTAACCTGGCATGAATCACTGCAAATAGAAATAAAACCTAAACACATGACTAACGCATTTGAAGCCTTACACGCCACGAAATGCTCGTTATTTTACGAAAGAGCCCGTATGTGCACAAAATAGACCGTACTTCCTAAGCGTCAGATACTAAATCGCACATATGTATATGCACTGCATATCTGTTTGACATAAGAAAATATGACAATTACATATAAAGTTCGGAATTCTAAACTCAAGATGCGACACGTAACCAGAGAAGGGAAGTAATATTTCATGTTGTAGCCTAAACATGTTCATTTCATAAAATATATCAAAATGTGTTGACCAAATGTCTCATATACTCCTAATTAACATAAAATACACTCAAAGTTAATACAAATATAAACTTTAAAACGAATTGAACACCGCCAAATTCCGTCTGGTTTACGGATAGACGACGCAGTACCTTTTCAATACTAGTGTGCTGCTCACACAAAAACAGTGATAAACACCTGGGATAGGGATAGTCATCTTTCGACGTAGCACATTTCGAGACAATAGGTTGATGCGATTCTGAGCCAGTTTTCGCTTTGTCCAAATTGCAGTCAGTTCAGTGTCAAAGTCTATGGCGCGTCGTCTGATCACACAGCGCGCACTCACAGGGGGACAAGGATGAACGCACTGTTGAAACGGTCCGGCCTTTTCACGGTCCCACCATTTAGCTCTGTCTATTCTGGGGTTTGGTAAACTCTTTCTAGGACCACATCACCTCCCCCTTCCTTTATTGCTTTGCTCCACACATGAGAAGATTGGATGCCTTTCGATGGGGTTACCTTCTACCACCTTTTCCTTTTAAGCTCCCGATAACGGGACAGCTCCCCTTGGTCGATGAAGAGAAGCGTTATCCCCTTGATTTTCTGGCCGAGAGCTTCAACGAACGTACGCGCGTTAGTTATGGAGCTCAGCTCAGTTGTTTTCAAGTTATGCAGTGACGCATGATGCTTCAGCACACCACCCACTCCATCGCACGCGCTTTTGCCGTGCCCTGACGCCGAGTATATCCACCTGCTGACAACAAACTTCTTCTGAAATTCGTGTAATTGGTACCGATTTTTGAAATAGCTTGGAGCGCCGTCCGAAACATAGATTAGCTCCAAAAAAACGGGCAAGAGTTCCTCGAGCCTGTCTTCAATCATTGTGAGCGCAAAGAGCGCGTGTGCAGAATCATGACAGGTATCGTCACTCACGACGCCGAAACTTAGTGTTCCCTTCGTGGTCGTCGCAACGCAGGTGAAGATTGTCACCCTCTTGGTTTTCCAGTGGTATCCCTGCACTGCACGTTGGAGCACAATACTCCAGTTTTCGGCGAAATCAAAGTGGAGGACTACGACACGTGGCTTCACATTTGCTTTTTCAAGCCATAGTGCTCTCTGTTGTGCGCGCCGAATATAATAGTGGGGTATGTATTCCTTCGTCCACTTGTTGAGTTCGTTAAGAAAAGCAGTGGCCTCCAAATGTTTTTCACCAACTCGCCACCAGATTCCCACAGTGCCAACTCCAGTTCATCTTCAGCGCTCATCCCTAGCATCTCGAGGGATATGTCCTTCCGGTTCGAACAGGCTTCGCACCTCAGCAACAAGCAGTTTTGGGAAGGATTTTCAGAAAGAAAGATTTTCTGGACGTCTTCAAAGGTCATGGTCTTCCCCGCCGCATTTGACAGAGATGTCAGACAGAGTATGAAGTTGGCGCAGCATACACACACACACTCTTCATGTACAGGTAGTTTCTTAACCCACTTGGGCCGAAGAGAATAAAATTTTGTTAGGCCCATTTTTGACTCGGGATTGGCCGCCTTGAATTCTTTGTAGGTTTCCCTAATAGATCTCGTCATAAATCGCTTCGTGACGAAGACTTCCTGACCATCAATAAAAAGCCTTACGACATCCTTCTTGTTCGGGCTTTGTCTTGAGCAGTCTTTCCCATCTGATGTGTAGTAAGTCAACGCAAGAGCGACATCGTTTTCGTTGAGAGCATGTCCTTGGTATGGGTCAGGTGACGCCCAGACCCCCATTTTTTTTTTCAGCTTTCTTGATTGGTTCAAAGCATGCCTCGTCACTTCAGGAATTGCTTTCAGGATATCTTTCTTTTTGAGGTTAGATGGAAAGCGAGTTAAGAGGCGGTAGCGTTCCAGCTGCGACGCGCTCTTGGCGTAGGCTGCTCGTAAATTGCTGACCCAATCGGAGCACGAGGAGCATGGATCTTCTTTGTCTGTGCCCGTAGGTTCTCCGTACACGTCACTTAGTTTACGACCAATTTTCTTTTTGAAGTCCGCGGTTATCTCAGATTTTTTTCGCTTAACATAGCCGGTACGACTTCATGGGGTCACGCTAGAAGGGAGTTTAAGTGGTGTCACACTTACTTCGGCAGCATCAATTGCTTCAGACACTACTTGGACCAGAGCTTCCTCGTCAACGAATGATATTTCCGCTGGTTTCAGGGATGATGACGATGAGCTTGATGACAACATTTCCTGTCCTTGCTTATGTCTTCAATCTGACCCAAGAACATTTGTAGCTGTTATTGCACAGAACATCTCCAGGGCTTACGCGCTGGGCGTCCTCAGCCGGTAGAACTTGCTTAAGAAAACTTAGGTTTAGCTCCGAGACTTGACGAAAATGGCGTCCGTAAAACACTCTTCTCCTGTGTCTCCTTGAATAGTCGGCGCACACTTTCCGGTCTGAACTGAATAATGTATTAGCCATGGCAGTAACGAAACCTTCTGGATTTCTGAAAGCAGGAGCAGTTTTAAGTTCATCCAGCTCAGACAGCACGGAGGTAGAATGAGTACCAGCTTTCCGCCGTGGCTTAGGAATTCAAGTAAAGCGCCAGAAAGGGACCGAGAAGGCTATTATCAGTCAGACGACGTGCGAAGATTCGGCTTCCTTTGGGTCCCCATGCTTCCCGTCGATCCATACTTAAACATTCGCTCTCCGCCTCGCGCGTAATTTGAGTGCCACGCAGCAGCGGCGTCTCTTTTAGTGCCCGCGGATTAGTGGCACGGTTGTGTTAGAAGGACGAGGAGGGGAGCTTGGAGAGACAGAGGGGGGCTTGCGACGTAAACTCTAACCTCGAAACGCCTGTTCTCCCGACAATCAGGGTTTACGTGTCGGTCGCATCCAAAGGCATAATCCTTAGAGGCTCCAGGACTCCGACGAAGATAGAGGCGGTAGCCCCGTGATGTTCAAGATAGAGTATTCTATACACGCCGCCTGACTGGGGTGGCATCTATAAAATTTCGGAGCCGAAAGCAAAAGGCCTCAGAGGACTTCTCTAACGATCTGCATTCCCCCGTATTGGGAGAAAAAGATGCGCTCGCACTCGTGAATACGGACTTCTAAGTAACTTTTTTTTTAAGAGGACTACTCAAAACATTTTTTAATGTTGATGGTTGGATATTAGGTAACTGCTAACGATAAATAGAAAACTTTATATAGGCCAAAAATTCTGCTCAGCAGAGCGCCTGTGCGAAGTTTCGTTCAAAACGCTCATAGCACGAGATTCGAGTCTTAATAGCGGCCATACAAACAATATATTACAATTTCTGTTGGTAGTTCCTGATAGACTACTATAATAACTAACTGTGAATAAAAAACGAAAAAAAATAAAAAGTGGTTTTTTTTTAGAAAATCGACTCCAAACTTGCTAGTTTTTCGAAATATTCGTTTTTCAAGCACATGTAGCGCATAAGAAACTTGTGGCAAAATATTGAAATTATACTCAAAAGAAAGAGCATAATTGGTGCTTTACGGTGATATAAAGATCATAAAAATATGTTGATTAGGTCATACAGCACAGCTTGCTGAACTTCGTCAAATATCGTCACAGAGAGACGGTTTGACAAATTAAAAAAAAAATTATTAAGAATGTTATGACCTAGACGCTTAATTAGCATGAAAACGTCTATGTCTAGAGTGTTCCCAAAAAGTTATATTGATGTAGCGTAAAAAGTAGGGAAAAAGGATGGAGTGAAATATGGCACCTCCGATAGGCTAAAAAAACATCAATTTCCACCTTGACCGCTTCAACGGTCCATAACTTGAGAACGAAAAATCCGACGAAATAACCGTTTGCGTCTTCTTTTATTATAGGAA
The DNA here is from genome assembly GCF_016920785.2 of Ixodes scapularis. NCBI lineage: Eukaryota > Metazoa > Arthropoda > Arachnida > Ixodida > Ixodidae > Ixodes > Ixodes scapularis. The sequence continues at coordinate 118,188,116 of NW_024609857.1, read as the reverse complement.
TTGCCCCAAAACATATATTTTTTTCGTCAAAATTAAAAATTCGACCCCAAATCCGTGCCTGAGTTGAGATGAAATCACCCATATATATATACCGCTAACGACGGAAGTTTTGCGTGGACCTAATTTTCGCGAATTTCGCGAACCGCCTCTGATTCGCGAACAATTCGGGAAAAATTTCATCACCTTGAAAGTGGCAATGAGACACCGGGGAAACGCGTCCAAAAAGCATAACGATATCATTATACGCGATATGTGCATATGATATGGAAAGTATCCTAAAGTAAATAACGCCATAAGTCGGAATTCAGCTTACCTCAAGAAGTTTATTTGGTACCTTCAGACAATTCCTGCCAGAGTATAGCCGATTCGGATCGTGTCTCTGCGGTTCTCGAGGTCCGCATACACTTCAATCAGCCATGCTGCGTGAACGGGCTTCATAACACTTGCTCGCAAGTCGATCTTAACGTCAGCTGCACTTTGTCCTTTCTCCACCACCTCTTGCACACATCCGGCATACCACTGGGTAAAGCGGTTCATCATGGCAGTCTTGAACACATTGTTAATGTTTAGGTCGTTCGGTTGCAGGAGTCCCGTGCAGCTTGCCGGGACGAGGACGTACTCAATGTTGTTTGCAGCTAGTCTCTGCAGAAGACTCTTCGTACGATGTGCAGCGAAGATGTCAAAAATGCAAAGTGCATGTTGACTTGCACCACCCACACGACTCCTCCATGTCTCCACGTACGGAAGGAGAGCAATGTCGACAAATCGCAGCATTGTAACTTCGTTGCTTTAGTGGTTGTCACTGTGCCACACGTCCCAGTCATTTGTTTGGAAACATGACCTTGGCATGGCAACCATCTGTTTTCCCTGCATATAACACTTGAGGAGGTAAGAGTTTGCCAGAAAGCGTCGTGGTCATCAAAACGGTGACTTCCCTTTTGTCGTCCAAGCCAACCACCCCAACTCGCTTGGAACCTCGGGCCTCCATCGTCTACTTGCTGGCGGAACCAGCTTGACACCTGTTTGGTCCCAGTTGAGCACCAAGTCGTCGGGAATACTGAAGTGGTTTCTCTTCTCGTCGATAGTCTGCAGGAACTTCTTCTTGGCACCCTCGAAATCGTTTGGAGAATTTCGCGCAGTCTTCGTGGCCTTACGCTTGACGAATCCAATCCTGTTCAGGAAAGATCTTGCCCAGGGTCTGTTGAGAACGAGAGTCCCACCAAACTCTGGCAAGAGTGTGGGCTTGGTCGCCCGCACAATGCCCAGTGCAGCAGCGATGCAAATCCTGGAGTTTACAACGCCGCCCCCTTCTCTGAGTTCCACAATGTACGCCCGTACGTCATCATTCAAGTTTCCAAGCACAGGCTTGACACCTCGAAGTTTACCAGGCAAGGTAGCCAGCTCTTTTAAATGACAGGACTTGGAGGCTTGGATATAGGAGGTCTTCATGCCCCTGACGGTGCTCTCGTTGAGAAGCTTTTCTCTTCCATCGGAAAACTTCCTCACTGCAGAAATTGTCCCATTTTCCGCAGCATTATTTCCTATCTTACATTTAAGTTTGTCATTGTAAGCAGAGTAGGGCCCTCGTTTCCGCTTTCGGGAGTCCACGGCGGTAGAAGCGGCAATAACACTTTGATTGGCCGACGTAAAAGAACACTTATCACGTGTGGTCTTGCATACCTGTGGGTCAGGCAGTCCCGGCATATGATGATCTTTTGCATTCTCGACCACTGGCTTGAAGTAACGTAGTAAGGACATCGCGGGACAGCAGATTGACGGGCACAAGAAAACGTACCGCATTGACACAGAGCGTGCTGGCGTCGACGACCACGGTACGCAGCCAAGTTTGATTGGCCCCTAAACCTACTTTGAGTCGGTTTATGTACAATCGTTGGACCCCATCGCCCTTTGTCGCTGGCCTTCCATGCAGAGTGTGTGACCTCGAAAAGTGAACCCAAGAAAGGTTAAGGGGTGTGTGACCCAGTTAGTTTGGAACCTTAACTTATTTACACACACTGGTTTGACCCCATTGCCCTTGGCGGTTGTCCTTTCATGCAGAGTGTGTGACCTCGAAAAAAGGAACTCGAGAAAGGTTCACATCGAAGAAAACCGATGTTAACACTGACCCAGCCTTTGTCGGCGCCTCGAAGCTGCCGGTAACGGCAGCGACTTCCGGACCATTAGTCACACAACCTACCGCCGTCTTCCCTTTCCTAGACTTTGACTGATTGACTGAAGCCGCAGAATCCTAGAAAGATGGAAAGAAAACCGGGCCGGAAGGAGGGGGGGGGGGGGGGGGGTCTGGTGTCAGTTTGGATTCGCGAAAATTAGAACCCGCGAATAATTTTAATTTTTCAACTTTGGCCCGATTCGCGAAAATTTGAGCCCGCGAAAGTTCCGTCGTTTACAGTATATACATTTTTTTAATCTTAAACTAGTCGTTTAGGCCGATTTTCGGTCAACTTTGACAGCTGCTTACTTTGTCTGTACCTAAGGCAAATTTTCTCTCTTTAGCTCTATAGAAAAACCCAAAGCAAGCCCATTATAGATCAGGGTGTCGAACCGGAACTGAACCGAACCGAAAACCGGAACAGAACCGTTATTTTTAGCCGAACCGGAACTGAACCGAACCGAAATCTTCGCCGCCATCTTGGAACTGAACCGGAACGGAACCGGAAAAAAATATAACGGTAACCGGTTCAAAACGGTTCACGGTAATTTTTTTTTGTTAGTATTACAAATTTATTATTTGGGAATAAAAAATTGGCACGTGAATTCCTCTAAGTATTGATCAAATCGTCATATACACAATTCCAATGTATAATAAATCCTGGTTTTTTGGGCGCTTTCTTATTGGCACTATGAATAGCCATGTGTCACATCGTCACGTGACGTCATAATGTCAAGACATGCTGTCAAGTAATGTCACATCACGTGACCCCGTGACGTCACGTGACTCACCGCGTAAAGTCGATTCAAATTGAGGACGTCGCTAGATCTATTAACGTTGTTGATACCGTGACGTCACATGACATCACAACTTCGCACTGAGAGTCCCGTGACACCATGATGTACCCGATTGTCATGATCCCGAGTCAAATGCTCTGGTTCATGACAACCAGTATCGCCAAACATTCGGGTAACGGCTCGTGTTCAACTCAAAGATTATGATGGGCCCGAGTCCCACTAGAGCTAGAAGCAGAAGCAAACGAAAGCGACAAGCCTCAGACACATGCAGCATGTTCGCGATGGTACCTTTATACGGCTTTGAGTTGTTCGGTGCTCGCAAAGTTAGCAGGAGTGTTTACAAGCCTGCAAATGGTACCATCGTGTGCATGATACTCGTGTTGGAGCATAGCCTTCTTTATTCTACAAAGCCTGTCAAATCGCGAAATACTCTGGTTTAAGGCTAGCCGCTGTCGTTTGTTTCTGTTTGTCGCTTCAGTGGGGCTCGGGCCCCATTATAGCCCAACTAAAACTATATATGAAGATTAGCCCATGCTTCGCTTTGCCAACCCTGCTTATGACTGTGATAAACACTGACGCTGCATATATTAGGATCAGATCACGTGGCTGATAGTTCTAATTGCGAGTTGAGGAGGGGAAAGCTGTTTCATTTCTTTCTTTCGACTGTCTCTCATTTCTCGGAGGAACAAACTAATGGATGCTTTTGCAAGTTATCAATGTCAGGGATTACAACTTGGCGGTATTTATTGAACTGAAGGTAAAAAAAAATGCTGCACGGCCCATTTTACATGTATGCACACAATTGAGGCTCCCAAACATGTTTTCGTTATTGCTGAACTGCCTCAGAAAGTTGTACCAAGAATAGAAGTGTTAAAGGGTCTAAATGTGACGTATTAGTCCGACGTTACATGGAACTATTAGTATGTACGTGAGGGATAGCTGAAAAGAAAGATCCTAGTGGTCTCACGGGGATAGCCAAACATTGGCAGCCGCTCTAAGTCTCACAGGACTGTCGTTCTCAAGTTCTCCAAGTTTCGACCGCCCTGTATTTTGTTTAACCTTCACAGTTTGGTGCAAAGTAAAAGCAAGGAAAAATTACTGTTAGCGAGTGACACAAATATAATTGTCGAGTGAACACCACTGAATACGGAGCAGGCAATCCCTGAGGAATAAAAAGTATCTTGAGGAGCAACTAAAAAAAAGGGAGTGGGGAGGGGGGTACTTTTAAAGCATACTGTGTCGTAAAGATTCCTCTACCGCGCACTTTCGGCGCAGACTAGAAAGCGTGGCCTGGAAACGATAGTGACAGATGGGTAGTTGGTACAACTTTTATTTGTAAAAACACTCTTGCCAGAAAGAACGTTTTCGCCGCGCCAGATACTCGCGCCGTGTCTAACGACGATGCACCAACAAGAAAAATGTGTGCCTCTCAAATACATAGCTTGCACTGAGCGCGAAACTTTTGCAGCGTGCATTTTGCCCCATCGGATTTGATATTCTCAGCAAGAACAACTCGCAATGACAACCAGTATCTAGAGCGATTACGTCACGTGCAAACCATGTTAAATACTTCAGCTTTCTGGTGAAGTGCGACGTTCGCAACACTAGCAGTAGACGTCCAAGGTGTAAAGTTGTGTAGTATTTATAGCAGTCTCGCGATGATATACGGCAGCCTAATGAAATGTTGCAGCACATGACTGATAAAGAACAGAGTCGTGAAGTAAGGTCCCAAAACAAGTGCACGTAAAACCTAAGATAACATTAGTAGTATCTCGGGACGTTTCGAGCTGAGGCAAGCTGATGCCCAGAAGTGACTTATATTAGGATTCTAAAAATCTTCATTTGCCCTGCGAGGAATCTATGTTTAATTAAAAATATCATTTTATGCATTTCTATGCATCTCTTTTTGCAGTAAAGCGTTGTGTAAGGGATTATTTAGAAAAAATTGCGTGTCATCTCCTTATTTCTGCACATTTCGTGTATTTGCCTTGCGATATATCATGTGACCACAGTGTTTTTTGGCATACCCTGCAACCCAGTATTTTACACTGCAAAACAGCTAACAAAAGCACGTTGCCGAAGACTCAACAGCTGGCGTATTTTCGAGTATCGTCCTTCCGTGTCGGTCTCAGGCGGTTATGTGAACTTCATAAAGTCAAATTTATCGATGATAATACAAATATACTTAATTCCTGTCTGAAGATTTGGCAGCATAAATAGAAGATTCTCACCTCAAAGATATATAAGTAAATGCACTTTTAAATTATCTGAAAGATGTTCTGCAATCTTTTTCGGCGCTTTTATCTTCTATAGACACGTTATAGGTGATTTGGAAAAGCTTTAAATAATGTTGTCCTCACGCATATATAACTTCTCAAATATATAGAAGTTTATTATTGCGTTTTTTATGTGTTTTTATTATCGCCTTTTTTTACTGGAACGAATGATGGAACTATGACGATTGCACACTTAAACTCTCAGAAAGTGTCCAATTAAGTAGCTTCCGAATTGAGTAGAGCATGAAATCCTACTTTGCTCTATTTGACAAAAATCATCAATTAGAGAGGGTGATGCTTATTTGCAAATTAAATTGACCGGCATTTTGTCAAGAGCAAACCTCAGAACCAGGCTATGCCAGTTTATCCAATATAGAAAATGTTCGCATGGGTAAGCACTGTTTTAGGTCAGATTCGATCTCAGTACGAAGGTGCTCATAGGTTAGAGTGAACAATTTCAGCCACTCCTTTTCGCATGATTCGTCGCCCGCATCATGGTGCTGAGAGCAAACAATGCTAGTTAGAAAAAACAAGCATTGCGATTGTCGCTTAGTGTTTTTATAAAATATAGAGTGGAAGGACTTGTCCCGTGACTTTCGTGACATTTTTAAAATTATATTGCCTTAAGATCAGTCGTCTCGTCGTCATATATATATTGTGAAACGTATTCCGTAAAACACATTTTATGGTATATATGGCGACGAGGTGCACATTTCATGATTTTATTCACTGTAATTAATTTCTTAGTTCAAGGGCAAAACCACGATTCAACATCTAATACTGCGATACAAAGTTGTACCTGTCACGGGTATTTTAGGCAACCTACTTCACTTCGCGAAAACATTTCGATTCAGGTACAATGTATGTGACTCTGGTAAACGAAGGGAGGTTGAGTCGTATAAACACGACGTTTGGTATGTTAATGGAGATTTTCCTTTCTTGTTGTGTAGGTATATATAACAGAATTTTATAATTTTTATACCTGAAAATAAAACTGGATTGAACAAACGATAAAAAAAGAAAACTATATACTGTAAACGACTTATTTTTCGTGGGCTCAATATTTCGCGATTTAGGTCAAAGCTGAAGTTTTGGAATAGTTCGTGGGTTGTAATTTTCTCGACGCGGTGGAATCTCACTATAAATTTCAGTCTGTTTACATTTTACCGAAATTGTTCGCGGGACCCATTTTTCGCGAATTGTAGGCGATTCGCGAAATTCTCAAGAATAGGTCCTCGCAAAAATCAGATTGTTTACAGCAGTTAGTTTCATGGCCTAAATAGTGCCTATTGACAGAACAACGCAGAAAATATATTCTCAATTTAGCGGTTCAAACCGGTTCGAACCGGTTCGAACCGGTTTGAACCGTTATTTTTGCGCCCCGGAACTGAACCGGAACTGAACCGAAAGCCGTGAACCCGAACCCGAACCCGAACCGAACCGATAAAAATATCGGTTCGACACTCTGATTATAGATATCATAACATCATTATGATCTGTTGGCTAGCCTTTCCTCCGCCTTCACGTAAACGTTATGAGCATAACAAATGTTGAAAGTTTGAAGTCTATTTTCTAAAAAAAAAACATTTTTGTACATTTTTTTTTAATTCGTTAGATATAATAGTCGACTTCATGAAGAAAAAAAACCTAGAACTTTAATAATTTGGTTGTATGTCCTCTACTTGAGCCGCAATCGTGTGAAATGTGTGCTCATTTTATTGAAATACAGCAACCTTGCCGCCATTGTGCGCCTCTACGATTTCAATAAAGCTTTTATTTTCGTTTATATTTTCAAAAGGGAACGTACTGTAATACTGTAGGCGAACTTGTGAACTTCATTGTAATTTAAAACTTTAAATAATAATAACAAAAAGACATAAGCACGCTACAAAACAATGGGTAACAAGTATATACGAGTCAAAAGGCCTTGCAACATGCCCAAAAATTGTTTTTTTGTATAGAACGGTTCAAATTAAACGAGGGTGGCTACTCATCATACAGCCTATTACGATTGAATGATAAATTCTCACACCATTCAAATCTTGTACATAATTCTTCTAGATTTTTTTTTTTTTTTAGCGCGTTTCCAAAGTGGACAGAAAAAAAACATTCCCCACTTCATCAGACGCGCCCAGCGAAGAGCCATATGGCTCGAGAAAGCGCATGTCAAGTCTAAGTGCCGTCATCTTGCACTTTGATTTTGCTGAAAACTGGAGTGTCATGATCAAGCGCGCGGTGCAAGGACATCACTGGAAGAGCAAGTTGGTTTCCATCTTTACCTGCGTGGCTTCGACCGAACAGGGAACGTCCAGCTTCGGCGTATAGTGAGCGACGACATCGTCCATGACTCGTTCCATACTTTCTTCGCGCTCGAAGTCGGCGAAGTGCGGCTGGAGAAAGTATTGGCTATTTTCACGCAACTCGTTTATATTTCAGACGGTACTTCAAGCCACTGAAAAAACAGGCATTAGGTGTACGAATTCAAGAAAAAGAGTGTTGTCACCAAGTGGATATTCTCCGCATCAGGACACAGGAAAAGCTCGTGTGATGGAGTGGGCGGTGTGCTCAAGCACCGGACATCCATGTATAACTTGACGAATACAGAATTGTACTCCAAACGAACGCGCAAAGCTTTGTTTTGGCACTTAACCGAAAGTCAAAGGAATCGTTCTGCTCTCAATTGCCAAAGTGAAGCTCACCCGTTTCCTGGAGCTCAAGAAAAAAGAGTGGGAGAAGGTAAACCCACCAAGGGGCACTCATTCCTCACATGAGTGGAGGGAGACACTGGAGAAACGCGCCTTGAACATTACCCTAGAAGAGATCTGCGAAAGCCCAGAGTAGCTGCATACGCGTGTCAAGGCATGGACATACCTGCTTTGTGTCCCGAAATTCAGAAGATCATCAGTGAGTCTGTGCCGGCATGCTCAAAACTGCAACCGTGGATTGCGTGGCTCCTACAAAGTGTGAAAACTGATTCACAGTTACGTCGAACTAGTTAAAAAATGTTCTGCCTTCTAACAATGTGCCATCAATGTTTTTGTGTACTTTACTGGTTCTTTGCGCGCGTTTCTACTTACTGAGGTGCAAGAACTGTGCAGTCTACCGTCGGCGATCTGCTAGATGTGAGGAGAACAAAACACGGCGCATATCTCTAGAAGATCTATGTTCAACATTTATGTACGTGATTTGAATGGTGCGAGAATGTATCATCCAATCGTAATAGGCTGGATAATGAGTACCCACCCTCGTTTACTTTGATCCGTTCTATTTAGAAAATATTTTGGCATGGTACGAGGCCTTTTGGTTTGTGTATACTTGTTACTCCTTGTTTTGAAGTGTGCTTATGTGGTTTTGCTCTCAGTTCAAGTTTCAAATTACAATAAATATCACAAGTCCGACTACTTTACGTTCCCTTTTCAAGATGTAAACATAAATAAAAACATATTTTTGAAATCGTAGAGGCGCACAATGTTGGTAAGTTTGCTGTATTTTAGTAAAATGGGCACAACATTTCACACGATTGCGGCTCAAATAGAGGACATATAACCAAAATGTGACATATCTCATTGGTTTTTCTTGCAGTCGATTGTTTTATCAAAAATATTTTCAAAAATACAAATGTACAAAAATGTTTTTTTTTTTAGAAAATAGATTTTAAACTTTCAACATTTGTTACTTCTCACAACGTTTACGTGAAGGTGACAGGACGGCTAATCAACAGATCATAATGATATTATGATATCTAGAATGGGCTTGCTTTGGGCTTTCTATAGAGTTTAAGAACGGAAATTTACTTTAAATACAGACAAAGTAATGACGTGTCGAAGTTGACCAAAAATCGACCTGAGTGACAAATTCGACATTTTGTTTCGAAAAAAAAATTCTTAAAAATGTTTGAATATATCAGTGTATTTTCATAGTACCTATTAAATGAGAGGAAAAAGTTAAACAAAGGTGCAGGAAGCAAACTAGCGCCAGCAGAGGGAGTCAAACACTCGACCTGCGGCGGCAGGCAAAAATGCTAGTTTCTGCCGCTGCGCCTTCCACGCTTTGTAACTCGAAAACAAAAAAAATCTGGGTGCAACAGGAATCTACGGCATTTTAGCGGTTTCCATCAGAGAGAGTCTTTATGGAAGCTCGAGCTTACAGTGTAGTCATCAATTCCGGTCACGAATCTCGCTGCCCTGCTTTGGACTCTTAGGGAGTCATCACAAATATAATTGGATTGGGGATCCCAAAGGACACAAGCGTATTCATGAATGGTCCTTATATTCGTCATATATAATGTCTCCTTAACTATGGGAAGGCTGTTTCGAAAGTTGTGTCCTAAAAATACAACATACAAGTGGCTTTAGCGGTAATTTGATAAATATGGGACTGCCAAGACAAATGTTGTCTAAAATATACCCCAAGATACTTTACGTCTGGAGTTAAAGTTAGTGCAGTGCCATATAGGCTGTACAAACAACCAACAATTTAGTTTTTTTTTTCTTTTTTTTTTTTTTGAAAGCGCACACGATTGCACTTATTAATGTTTCGTTTCATCTGACTTTTTTGACACCACCCTGAAATGCAGTATATATCCCGTTGCAAAACCGCACTACCATTGGAATTCCGAACAGATTGATAAACCACGCAATCGTCAGCATCAAGACGGATATTTTAATCTATGCCCTCGGTGAGATCGTAAATAAAAATAAGAAATAGAAGGGGACCTAGAACCGATCTCTGCGGGACTCTTGAAGTGACGTCGACGTACGTGGGGTTTTCACCTTCATCACAACGCACTGCTTTCACTCTGTAAAGTAGTATTTTAACCATAACACATTACCTGGAATGAGGATAAATTAAGTAAGATTGATTCGTGCGAAACTGCGTCGAATTCTTCCCTAAAATCAAGAAAGACACAATCCAGCTGAGAACCTCTACCGTATGAGGACGCCACATCATAAAAATATTCTCATAATTGTGTTTCGCACGAACAGCAGTTCCTAAAACCATGCTGAGAGGGAGAAAAATAAATTTTTCGCTCAAATGATTGACTAAAGTGCGATATATTATGTGCTCTAACTTTGTTGAACAGGCATATAAAATAATATAGGTCGGTATAGTTGCCTGCTTCACTATTAGAACCACTTTTATGCACAGGCTCCACGCTGGTCATCTACCACTCTGGCGGCGGCTTTGGAGAAAACAAGGACATTGTAAACTAAATAATAATTTAAAAAAATAACGTCGGTGCATATTTTTTGGATTAGTGTCGTGATGTAGGCGAGTTGGTTCATGGTAACGGAAATAAACAGCGCGCAAAAAATACACAGGACGAAAGGAAGGTGTGAACGACACAAGCGCTGAACTCACAACTAAACATTAATTGAAAAAACACCAACGAAATAAACCGCACTATCGCTTCAGCACGTGTCAAGATAGGTAATTTCTTTTTTGTGAAGAAAAACCGATGTTTGGCTGACGCATGCATCTTGCCCCGCTTTTGTTATTGCATACGCTTCGAATAATTCCCTGGTAGTTTTATCTGTGCCCCTCCCGATGATGGTGATGTTATTGAATTGGGGCTGGCATTTACAGGCAGCACAATGCAGAGGCAAGTGACCCCCATTTTTTGACGCGATTAGGAAATTCGTCCGAAGCTTGTCTGAATTCAACTTAAGAAAGAGGCTCCGGATTCTGTCAGCATTTATTTCTAAATGTGGCCCGTTGGTCATTGGGTCAGAGAAAATTGTTTAGAAGTAATTATTGAAGCACACTGCTTTCTCAGTGTCATTAGATAGCAATGTGCCGTTACTATCGAATTAACGGTATGCCAGCCTCTTCTTTTCTGTTGCTGATATATTTCCATACAACTTTGGGATTTGTTTTTTGGAGGTTGTTCCAGAGAATTATGGAAGCTTTGTTTCACTGTTTCAAACTGATGTTTGTAGGTACTGTCCAATTGCTTTAGTTGCTTAAGATGCTTGGGGGTTTGGTTTGTACGCGATCTTAAATAATCACGCATTTTACCGCGAAGCTGTATGTAACTCGTAGGTCGGATTTTTTTTCTGTCAACGAGCTCACAGAAAACAAAAACAAAAAACGTTCAGCGATTGAAGCGACAAGTGCATATCACGCATACAACGTACTACGCAGCATTCGTATCAATAAAGAATAAGCCCAAAACAAGCATCCCAACCAGATAATTGATGATAAGGCGCTCCTGCTACCTATGCGAAGCACATAGCCCTCACCGCATACATTTCCCGATAAAGAATACTGCTGTGCAAGCTGCCGCGGCGGCGGCAGCTTGCGACGTGGTCGCTCTGTTTTTGCAAGCCTGTCGAGCTTGCTTATGTCACGAGTGCTAAAAAGCATAAATGCTACACGGACAACAAAGTGGGAGATTTAATGAGGGCCTTCGGCTGTACAATATAATACATCTTGGAGGAGGCAACTTGGTTTACAAGAATATTCGATAATTTTTAACATATCTCACGCTTCTTCATTCTTTTGGCGTTCACCTGGAGAATTGGCGTTAAACGCTTGGTCGAGACTTCAAGCAGCAGTGTGTTAAGGTTGGTTTTGTTCATTCTTTTTATAAACCGGAAGTTCTCTGGGACGTCAAAGATTGGGGCACCGACTGGAGGCGTTTGCCTCGAAAAGGGACTATATAAAAAGTTTTGGTACAGTGCACTTTCGTTTTTGTCGCCAATCATTTGGCATAGTGCAGTGGGCAATCGTTGCAGGTGATGCCACAGCTTCGCTCGTCAACCCCCTTCACAGCGTGGATTGGAGCACCGATTTTTTCCCTTTACGATGTCCCTCAGCTCGCCATTCATCCAGGGCTTATTTTTACTCTACCTTCACCTCAGTATTTTTGATGGTACGTAAATATCAATTAAGAGCTTTAGCTTATAAGAAATCATTCCAAAGATCGTCAATATCTAAAGACAAGCTGAGTTCCTCAAATTCTTGAAGAAAGGATAACATCTCATCAGCCAGGCTAAAGTAGTCACCCTTGTCATAAAAGTAAACCCCCTAGGAACACATTTCGAAGTGTTAGCGTGAGGGCATCTTAGATTACTTAAAACGACGTCATGGTCGCCGATTCCCGGTAAAACCGACACAAAATTGACATGAGAGCATTTCGATTTGTAAAACGATCTGCCAGTTATCGTCGACAGCGAAATGCTGCCTCATCTATCATCGGCCACGCTCACCTACCTAGCCCAGTCGTACGGAAGGCCAGTGGCATCGTCAACGGGATCGGCAACGCCAGTAGTTAAAACAACGCGGCCGACCGCCTACACGTTCAGTGGTCATGGGAGACACCTTGTGATGCAGACGGCAACCGTTATCCGTTTCTCCTGTGTGCAGGTTAGTAACGTAAATCCTTGCATGCTATAAGATCATGTGATGTTTGCCTTCTGGTGTTCCCATGCCCACGGGATTTACCTTCGTTAGTTTGTCAGTGCTTCAGCGCACAACTCCTTTCGCTTTTTGAGGTACCACTGTATTGCCAACGCGTGCCGGCCAGACAAAACAAAAGGATAGCTATACTGTTACAAAAAATTGTCAAGGAAGCCAAGCCAAGCAAAAGACACTGGACTGTCGAGAAAGCCAAGCCGAGCTAAAGACACAGACGCCGAGATCCAGCCATGGCGTAGCCAGCGTAGCAACATGTAATCCGCTCACTAATCGAATCAATAAACATCGTTTTCTGACATGGTGACAAAAGCGGGATCTACCAAGAATAAGAAAGAAGAACCTCAGCAGAAACGATACAGCCAATGATTCGAGCGACGGAGCGAAGAAGACGCCGTTAAAACAAGACAAACAAGCCGACGCACGTGAGCGCCGATTCCGAAACTATGGAAGGTAGTCTAAAGACTCCGAGGCCTCTTGATCTGTCGTCGCAGTCGCCAGACGTTTGGGACGACTGGCTTCAGAGCTACGAATGGTACGCAACAGCGATCCAGTTACAGAAGAAACCTCCCGAAGTTCAAGTAGCGAACTTCATGACTGTCATCGGCCCAGACGCACAGAACGTGTTCCGAACGCTCCCACTGAGCGAAGACGACAAGAAAAACCTGGACATCGTAAAGCAACGGTTCAAAGAGCACTTCCACCCGAAGGTCAACCATGCCTACGAACGGTACAGGTTCAATCAAATGAAGCAGAAAGAGGGCGAGACTTTCAACGAGTTTCTGACGGCCGCAAGACTACAAGCAAAGAAATGCAAGTTCGGTGAGCTGACTGACGAACTACTACGCGATCGCGTTATCGTTGGCATCACCAACGACGATGTCAGAGAAAGACTGCTAAGCGACCCGACTGTCGACCTGCAGAAAGCCGTGAATCTCTGCAAGGCTAGCGAAACGTTACAGCAGCTCAAAGAAATCGCAAACAAAGAAACGAGGACTGTCGACGCCGTCACGAAGAAGACAAAGCAGCTACCGAGAAAGAAGACTGTCGCGGAGACAAAAGAGCAATCGCCGGTGAATTCGGGAATGGCAAGAAAAGCATGCAGCTTCTGTGGAGGATTTCACAGACAAAAAGAATGTCCAGCGTATGGCAAGACGTGTAACAAGTGCCAAAAGAAAGGACACTTTGCTGCAGTGTGCCGATCAAGCAGAAGTATGGTGCAACACAAGGTCCATGCCATCGACAACCGCGAAGACCCTGAAGAAGAAATGTATGTGTCAGAGCTGAGATCCAAGACAAGCAAGACGGTGTGCCAAGAAGAAATCCAGTTCAAGTGTGGAACTAAAGTTGTCATGAAACTGGACACAGGAGCGCAATGCAACGTCCTCCCAAGCAAGAACGTCCAAGCCATGAGACTACAAGTGTTTCCTTCGCCAGCCAAAAGAATCGCAACATACAGCAATCACAAGATGCAAGTGATCGGTGAGGTGAGAGAAGCATGCACTGTCCGTGATCAGCCAGCGAAACTGAAATTCCTCGTCGTGAACTCCGACGTGACACCAGTTCTGGGTCAGAACGCATGCGAGCTCCTCAACCTCGCAAAGAGAGTGCGCACAGTCCAAGCGACGCAAGATGATGACGAAATATTTCAAGGCATCGGTTGCATCAAGAACTCTGTCTATGATGCCGATGTCAAAGAGGAAGCAAGCAAGAAGACGTGAAAACAAGCCACCAAGAAGGGTCCCATATGCACTTATGAATGAAGTCAAGCAAGAGCTCACGAGCATGGAACAGAAAGGAATCGTCGAAAAAATCACAGAACCAACTCCATTCTGCAGTGAAATGGTTGTTGTGAAGCAGCGAGGAAAGATCAGGATCTGCATCGATCCAGTGGAACTGAACAAAGTTCTCATAAGACGAAACTATCCTCTCAAGACTTTGGAAGAAATTGTTGCGCATGTCAGAGGATCCAAGCGGTTCACTCTGCTAGACCTCAAGAAAGGATTTTGGCAAATGCAAGTGTCAGAGCGCACCAAAAAGTATCTAGCCTTCAGCACTCCGTGGGGCAGGTACAGCTTTAAGAGAGTTCCATTTGGCATAGCCACAGCACCGGAAGTTTTTCAACAAGTCATCAGCAGAATCCTGGAAGGGATTCCGAACGCCGTCAACTCCATGGATGACATCCTGGTGTATGCCGAAACAAGCGAACAGCTGCAAGAAACTACAAAGAAGGTCATGGATGCTCTGAAAGAAGCTGGCACTAAACTCAACAAAGACAAGTGTGTCTTTGACAAGCCTGCAGTCAAGTTTCTTGGTCATGAAATCGCTGCAGAAGGACTCAAGATCGACCAAGAAAAGGTAGCCGCCATCGACCAGTTAAATGAACCAAAGAACAAGACCGAGCTACAGAGACTGCTAGGGATGATCCAGTATCTCCAGAAGTTCGTGCCCAACCTTGCGGACAAGACTGCACCACTGCACCAAGGACACTGAGTACCTGTGGACAGAGGAACAGAGCAAGGCGCTGACCGAAATCAAGCAAGCGCTGAAGAGTGCACCAACACTCGCATACTACAACGTTAATGGTGCTATGACCCTTTCAGTGGACGCAAGCTCAAAAGCCCTAGGAGCTGTTTTCCTGCAAGAAGGAAAGCCTGTTGCCTACGCCTCAGCAGCAATGACGGAAGCACAACAGAACTACTCTCAGATTGAGAAGGAGGCACTAGCGATCCGATACGGCTGCCGGAAGTTTCACCAATATATCTATGGAAGACCTCTAACCATCGAGACTGACCACAAGCCGATCGAGAGCATCGCAAAGAAGCCGCTGAGCAAAGCCCCTCCTCGACTACAAAGACTTCTCTTTGACGTACAGCAGTACGCACCAACAATCGTCTACAAGAAAGGAACAGAACTCGTGATCGCAGATCTACTGAGCAGAGACTGCATCAAGAACGAGTCGGCAGGTGCATATACAGATGACATACAAGTGATGGCAATTGTACCCATGTCACCTGAAACAATGGAAGAACTAAAGAGGGACATTGCCCAAGACAAAGAAATCCAAAAAGTGATCCAAGCCACGAAAGAAGGATGGCCAAACACCACAAGAGGGCTCAGTGACCCAATGAAGCTGTATTGGTCATTTAGGGATGAACTCGCTGTGTATGAAGACATGTTGTTCAGAAGCGATCGGATAGTCATTCCGAAGACTTGGAGAAGCAGACTGCTCGTCCAGATCCACGCGGGACATCTAGGCATAAACAGTTGTCTAAAGAGAGCCCGCGAGACTGTATACTGGCCAGGGCTAACGACAGACATCAAATGCTACGTGGAAAGATGTGCCACATGCCAAGCAACTGACAAGAAACCAGCGAGAGAGCCACTTCATCTCAAAGAAATACCAGACCTCCCGTGTGAAAGAGTAGCATAAGATCTCTTCAACTTCGAAGGAAAGTCCTACGTTGTCATTGTCGACAGCTACTCTGGATACCTAGACTTCAAGAAGCTCTCAGGAGAATCGTCAAAAGAAGTTGTAAACGTCATGAAAGAGTGGCTAGCAACTCATGGCGTCCCCAAAGTGATTAAAACAGACAACGGTCCCTGCTACGCAGCACAAGAATTCAAGAACTTTAGCAGAGATTGGGGCTTCCAACACGTGACTTCAAGTCCGAGGTATGCGCAATCAAACGGTCTTGCTGAACGAGCCGTTCAGACTGCAAAAGGGATTCTCCGAAAATGCTCTCTGAATGGAAGCGACATACAAATGGCCCTCCTCAGTTTCAGAAACACGCCAAGGAGTGAAGAACTGGGTTCACCTGCACAAAGACTGTACAGCAGGAGGACAAGAACTCCAGTTCCCACACACAACAAGCTACTAAAGCCTGAAATAATCCAAAGCGTGCCGGACAAGCTGCGTCACGAGCGCAACCAGCAGAAGGCTTACGCTGACCAGCACTTCAAACGAGCCCCTACCACGGCCCCAGGCGATAAAGTTAAAGTTTGGGAAGAAAACAGCAGATGGGTTCCTGGAACAGTCGTACGTCTTTCGGAAGAACCTCGGTCTGTGATAGTACAGACGCCAAAGGGACAGTACACACTAAACATTTTCACGCCCTTATTGGTGTAAATGGCATGGGTCACAACTCACCCCCTTATTGGTGTACAAAAACGCCCTAGAAAAATGGTGTTATTTCTCACACCCTCAAAAACCGGTGTAATCCCTTACACCCTACACAGAAAGGAGTGATTCTGCTCTACACCTATTTATTAGGGTGTGATGGCAGCAGTACACCCTACCAAAAACGTGTACTGCAGCTAGAAGAGCATGGTGGGTAAACCCCGAGACTAGTGACAAAAAAATTGGGAAAACACAATACTGCCTCAAAATGTCTTGAGACGTGTTGTGTTGTCCCGATTTTTTGTCCTAGTCTTGGGTTTTTTTCACCATGATCCTTCACCAGCTCGCCTGCGCAGTAACTCTCACTTCATTCAGCTACAAGAAGTTATACTAAATGTGTAACACAGCACTTGATCAAAAAGTATTTACGGAGAAATGATTGCTAACAAATTGAAACATGTGGAACACTTTATTTTTTGAATCCAGAAAAAACGGGCATGGACCTCATCTTCTTCTTTCGCGAATTCGCGAGAAACCCATGTCAAACCTCAAATGCTGGCATTTGTGACCTAGTGTTAAGTTTTTGTGACAAAGCTACAAAATTCTTAGAGGCTTAAAATAAATGCACTCAAACTTTAAATAAGGCTTTCCTTCGCCTAAACCTACTTTAAAGCTTTCTAGCTCTGCTGACGTAGGCAAAACTCGACAGGCTGGCAGAGACGCAACGACCGGGAGTTGATTGAGGCGTAAGCAGCAGTTCATGCTTGTAAACAGTAAGATGGTCTATTGAGACGGAAGCAGGACTACTATCAGAAGCATGCTTGCAGAGTACTTACAAATAAAACAGCGATCTCATGTAATCCGTGATAGTTGCATAATCCGGTTCGGGCACCACAGAAAAATTCCCAAACACAACATCCAGGATGAAGGCGGTTGCTCACATTCAACGGAACTCTCGCCGTCGCCGATGAGCAGCTCTCTGTCGTGATAGATGCACAATCCGACTAGGGCAGCACAAAACTACGCAAACACAATGTCGAGGATGAAGGCGGTCGATCACAATCAGCGGAAGTCTCACGAGCGCCGACGAGCAGTTAGTTCTTTGTCGAAACGCGTCCAACAAACACAGCACAATAATTCTATGGACTCCGACGAAATTCACAAATATTACCAAAAAATTAGTATGAACGTATTCCGGCCGTTCAAGACGAAAAACCACGGCTGCGACTGCAACGCACGAAAAACAGAAGAACACTGACGCCTGACGGAAGCTTTTTAGAAACCGGACCTACGTGGCCCGTATACACTCACCGTAATTTGGTATACGGCAAAGACTTCGGCCCCAGTGAGCCCATCAGCGCGTCGGAGCGAGTCACGTGACATATTATAGTCCAAGCGTCCCTGTCCCACGGAGAACGGTCACGTGTTACACACCACCCCTCTGATTTGCTAGAAGCGGCCTTCGCACTCGCTCACAGCCACACGAAGACACAAAAGAAGGTGTGGAGGCTTATCAGAAGACGAGGTCAAAGAGGGGTGGACAAAGCAGCTAATCTCCCTCTGCGGCTTTGTATAAGCCACCTGGGCTGCCCAAGGAGGGTCGCAAAATGGGACACGTCTGGACTTGCTTCACGCAGTGGCGTGCGTGCTCTGATGCCGACCGCGAAATCACGAAATAAATAACACAAAACAAATTCGAACGCATGAAACAAGAGATGCAATTTCACCCGTACGAAAAAAGAAAAAAAAAGGAAAAAAAAAGCGTCGGGAGGCTAGATATTTTGGTGTCAACTAAGGATCGCGTACTATAGCCGGGGTGTCATAAATTCGGCACTTTCGATTGTCTTGCGGAATTGTTTCGTTAGAACTACACACAAAAATAAAATCTCAGTGAAGGTGCTATAAGTAGTGCGAGGGCCAGTCAGGTGAGTTAGTAATACACGAAATGAGGGCGCCACGGCCCATAAATTGTTCAGTGGTTCAGCGCAGGAGGTCTTTCTCTGGTTAAAAGTAAGCAGATTCCGTTTTGCTTCATCTTGTTTTTTTTTTTTCTTTTTTAACGTCGGATTTTAGGCGGTTAAGAAATAGACATACCTCGCCGGCATAGGCCATTCATGCGGGAATCTTGACGCTCAACCAAAAACGGCATCGCCTACGGTATGTCAGGATGGCGTCGCCGCGACCCATCCTTTTTTTCACAGATATTGGCTGGACCAAAATGGTAACGGCGCAATTTTTCATATTTGATCCTATATCGGCGCAATGCTGTGTGCTGTTTGGGTTGTATATTGACTTGTCTTCGTTCATCTTTTGCGAGTGGAGATGTTTTGTTTTTAAGTCGAAGTTGAACTGATGAAACTGACGCACACGCGACACGTAATTTTCGGCTCCTCTCGGACGAAGAGTTCGATCGGAGTTGCAAAAACTATACTCCATCACTTCCTAACCATACGCGACTTCGTGTAGCGATTAATTATACTGGATGTTTATACCGCCGTACATCAGCAACAGTTTCAGCAAAGCAATAAGCATTAACGGATATGAAATCATGGGTGTATTAGACTGGCATCACCATAACGCCCCTTTCACACCGTGTTAATACAGGGCGTATAATTCGCCCATACACCCTTTTTACACGATTTCAGACGCCATCGCAATAAGCGAGGTCGTAAAAAGGGTGTGGAAGGGATGAAAAACATCAGCACACCCTTTTTACACCCACCGATATTCAAATATCGTGTAAATGAAGTGTAAGAAGGGTGTTTTTCCTAACTTACACCCTTTTTACACGATTAAGGGTGTTATAATGTTCAGTGTGTACCGTCGCAATACGTCCTTTGTTCGTCCGAGTAAGGCTGAGCTACACCACGCTGCAAAAACTCATACTACCAGCATCGAGCCATATGCGCCACAGCCTGTGACCGACAGCCGAGTGTGCCCCAGCCCCCAGCGAGAGAACCCGGCAGACTCGCCACCGTTACCAAATCAGGTCGCATAATCAAACCAGTCGTCAGGCTTGATCTCTAAAGAAAAAAAGGGGGATGTCAAGGAAGCCAAGCCAAGCAAAAGACACTGGACTGTCGAGAAAGCCAAGCCGAGCTAAAGACACAGACGCCGAGATCCAGCCATGGCGTAGCCAGCGTAGCATCATGTAATCCGCTCACTAATCGAATCAATAAACATCGTTTTCTGACAAAAATTAAACAGCAACATAAAAAAGATTGACGTTGAAAATTTAGAAGAAGCGTTCACGCACAAATTCCAGGCAATATTCCAAGCAGCCATCAAAATGGCCAAGACAGCGGAAGTTAAAATTCAAATGCCGCGAGTAACAAGTCGTCAACGTCACTACTCTAACATTCCCGCTGGAAGCACGGAAGAGCATTTTAAGCGCTCCGTGTTGCTTCCTTTCATGGATTACCTGATCACAAAGTTAGTTGGGAGAGATCTTGGAAAGTGGGGCAGCTCCCGGTGCTGAAGAGTTTTTGGAGCTCTATTCAGGCCTGGTTTCAGTTCTTGAACTCCAATGGGAGCTGCTGATATGGGCTGCCAAATGCAAGAGTGAGAAACGTGAAACACCCGTCACGTCTGCGCTACAGGCGGTCGCCCTCTGTCTGGAGGCCCTATTCCCAAACGTCCATCGTCTCCTCAAGATCCCTAGCGACTCTGCTCGTAAAAACGGCGGAATGCCTGAGCGCTCGTTCTTTTCACTACGACAGTTGAAAACATACCTGAGAGCGTCCACTTCGAATGAACGACTGTTCGGCCTAGAGCTTTTGAATGTTCAACGCGACATTGAAGTTCAAGCGGAGGACGTCCTGTTTATCCTTTGCCGTGAACGCAGGTGGCTGCATCTTGATGTGTACGCACTTGGCATAAATGAGATGACAAAGAGAACCTGTAAACTGCTTTCTGAAATGACTAGTCAGAGTTACTTTTTTATTCGAGGTAACATCTAGTCGAAAGCACATAATCCTGATCAGTACTCAAGGTGTGCAGCGCAGCGCCACCCATTGCTTACAGTGCACTTGTTTTTGCAATTCATTTAATATCACTTACATCTCTGACATTGATTCATATTATATACCATGTGTTTGTTTTATTATGTTCGCTTTGGTTTGATTGAACTGAGTATTTTAGTGAGTATAGTTTGTTACACTTGACCCTCAAATTGCCATCCTTCACCCCACAAATGCTTCAAATATACGTTCTCTATATATCTGAGATTAAGTTCCGCATCCCAACAAACAAACATGAATGAAGAAATATGCCTAATTTATTTATTTGAGCATTTTCTACCCCGGCAAACACTTTTGTCATTAGCATATAAGTTGGAGATAGTCCGCTCTCCCCTTTGCTCCATGCCCCGTGCAAAACCGACTGCGTGAGCAGGAGAGCAAGCGGGCCCCCGGGGGGGGGGGGGGGGAGGTTTGGCATTTCGACGAGCGGAGTTTCGACCACCCAACCCCCACCCCTCCCCTGCCTACGCCACTACCATACACCACTAAGATATTCGGCTCTCAACGGGGGCTTTCCGAACATTACCAGTCTGCATGCTGAGGCAAACAAACGGTCTTTCGAGAAACCCAGGTTTTTTTCTCAGTTTTTAATATTTGTTACGAATCCGCTCTTTCCCCAGCAATCCTGTACATTTAATTTTACAAAGTATACAATATGAACACGCTTTTCAGAATAGATCATTCATTACACAACCTTCTGCCTTGCGCATAAAAACAATGACCGAACAATATAACTTTAACGCACGCGGACCTCTTGTCGAACTCCAGCAACCACTGGCTCCTTGAAGGGCAACGATATAATCTGCAATTTCCACCTGACTAAATATAACAAGAACGTAGTGCCTGCAGATGTCATCAAACAAGAGTTTCTTGAAAATCATGCCAATTACTGAAATCGCCAAAGTTTGTGTACAGATGGCACGAAGGCTGTATGTCGGTTGCGCTTTTGTTTCAGAGATTTTTCAGACTTCTCGAAGAATAAATACAGATGCCACTGTGTTCACAGTCGAGCTCTACGGTTTAATAATGGAAGTTGAGCCTATTTTAAAGCATAGATTTTCAAAAACTGTTGTTTTCTCCGATTCGCTCGGTGCACTAAGGGCCCTTAGATTTGTCGGCCATAAAAAGAAAACTTTTGTAATGGAATTGCACCGTCGAGTATACTTACAATACCGGAGCGGAAACTGGCCATTCAGTTATGCTGGGTACTCAGCCACGTGGAAATACAGGGCAGTGAACAGCCTGATCAAGCTGCCTCGGCTTCAGCAGATTGCAATATCGACATTGTTGCGATACCAGCTGTAGGCTTCAGGACAAAATTACGAAAGCAAACACAGTACACTCTTAGAAAAAAGGGTATGGATAGTCCTCCCTTAGGGGAGGAACGGTCTTGTAACCTACGTTCCTTTAGAAGGGGAGAAACTTTCGGCCCTGAAGCAGGGGAGTAAAGTTCCTCCGTCGCTTGCATCTCGGGTGTATCTCGAAACAACCCATTCTTATTTGAACCCTTCTCGTTTGAACCCATTCGCAAAACGCCCTTCTCGTTTTAACCTTTCGCGTTTCGACCCTTTCTTATTTATACGCACCTCATTTGAACCCATTCTCATTTGAACCCTTCTCGTCTTAACCCATTCGCAAAACGCCCTTCGCGTTTTAACCTTTCGCGTTTCGACCCTTTCTCATTTGAACCCGTTGTCATTTGAACACCGTAGTGAGGTATAGAAAGAAGGAAAAACATTCGAGGATGAAGGTTGAAGTTGAAGCGAAGCGGCACCATCTCTTGCATAGCACATTAAACAATTTTCCTTATGCCTGCGTGCCACCCCGAGTCTGTTGACGTAGCTACGTGGTCACATGGTGACGTGGTTTCAAAAGTGCTAGCGCAGATTCGGTACTTCAGTTCTCTTCTGTCGCTGTATGTCGTTAAGATGTCGTCTGGAGCGGATGGATCATTGTGCTAGTCGTGTGCTATTGCTTCTAATGGCCGATTCGGGTGGTCATTTTCCCTGAAAAAAAAAAGTTTTCCCATATCTTCGGCAAGGGCGTTCGCGTGGTCAAAGGCTGGCGGGTGCAAGCTTTTCGGGTTGCGCTTCTCAGGCGTGTACCGGCAATTTACCAGCAGAAGTTTTCCCGAGCTCCAAGAGGTCGGGCAGCTTGTCTGCCAGGCTGTATCCGGTATCGTCACATCCGAACCGGGATAGGGAACCAAACGAAACAATGCTCGCTGAGGCGGAAAATAGCAGGTTCGAGTGGCAAACGAAGCCACCAAGACAGGCACCCTTTTGTGCCCTGAGAGAAGATAGCAAAAACAACGAAGAGAAAGATGATTTATGTTTCAAAGAAAGTCAACATTTTTGGAAGAATTTATCCAGCCTGAGCAAGGTATGTTTGCTCTGAGACACGGGCTGCATCATACATCACTTTATTTTACAACTCTGTAATAGCACCTTATTACACAGCTGAAAGAAAAAGTATGCATAGTGATGCAGTTTGAAACTTGAACACGCATTACAATTTTAAGGAGGGTGGGTGCAATGAGAAGACTGAGGATTCCAAAAAAGTATACTAGAGGGTTTTAGTAGATCGTTCCGATACCCCCGATAGCCCCGATGACGATACAATGCATGCGCAAGGGAGGCGGTGGCGGAGTATCGGGTATCGTTATCGGAGTCATGGGAACGATCTACTAAAACTCTCTACTAACATTAAACAGAATATGGAAAGCGATGCTGGCAAGCCTCCGCGGCAACAGTTAATCGAAAATCCAAACAAAGTTTATTGAAATTTGACGCGCGTGCGGGCAGCACCACACTGATTCATACATCTGCCCTTTCATTAATTTTATATTTTAATATTCTGTCAGCTGTACGGACTGTGGTAATGCCAATATTTTGAAAAGTTTTGTGAAGCCGCTTCTGTTTACACACATCTCAAAGAGTCGTAATTTATGTTGTTGGCGTACGCAGCGTGCTCATGGTACCATAGAATGATCAAAGAAGAAGTTAACAGAGCTCACTCGCGACCCAGTCAAACAAAAAAGCCAAATTCATTGTGCTTTGCGTTCGGGCGGAGAGGGTCACGTGATGCGCCGCTGGCGCGTTTTTGGTCGCCGGTGTCACAGGCAAGGGCTCGAAGGCAACTAATTACCCGAATTCGCCATAAATACCGCAGAAAGATTGCGAGCTCATGATGTTGGATTTATTTGGGTTCGAAATGAGAGAGGTTAAAATGAGAAAAATCTTCCTGACAATAATCAAAACCAGAAAGTATGTTTTGAGAAAATTTGAAATGAGAAAGGTTAAAATGAGAAGAGTCGTTTTGAGAAGGGTCAAAACCCGAAAGTTTGTTTTGAGAACGGTTTAAATGAGAAAGGGAGAAACGCGAAAGTTGTTTTGCGCTGGGTTGAAATGAGAAGGTAAAAACGAGAAGGTAGAAATGCGAACGGGTTCAAATGAGAACCACCCTGCATCTCAATATGGCGGCCCCGAATCGAGCAAATCGAGCCCAATAAGGCTTGACGAGGACTCTACGTCTCTTGTACGGGACGAGAGCAGCAGCAAATAAAAGCGTAACACGAGCTTTCCGCAAACTGTGTTTATTTCCGAAACCAGATTTCCCCCACAGGTATAGAAACTTGCGTTTCGAGAGCAGTTACTCAGTCTTCTCGTCGACAGCACTGCGATGTTAAACGGAGACAACCGATACCCAGTTACTTCGCGCACTTTGCATCTTCCCTTTGGTGCTCCTCGAGTCACAATCTCACAATTCCTTCGTCAACCGCACATCACGGAGAAGGGCAAACTCAATCCGCGAAACCAAAAGCCGCTCTCGAAAGAACTAACTCGAAGCCGCTGTTTATCGCGTAGCGTGAAAGAAGGTTAAATTGCTAGCCACCAGATGGCGGGGTCAAGCAGAGTATTTGCAAGTAGCAAGGCTAG
This sequence comes from Ixodes scapularis, assembly GCF_016920785.2. Classification (NCBI taxonomy): domain Eukaryota; kingdom Metazoa; phylum Arthropoda; class Arachnida; order Ixodida; family Ixodidae; genus Ixodes; species Ixodes scapularis. The sequence continues at coordinate 118,163,380 of NW_024609857.1, read as the reverse complement.
GTGGCGCTAAGTACCGCCCAATTCATGTTCTGCAAAAAATAATTTGCTTTTCTCAGGCCACTGCTGCGCTTGGAGATCCTCACATTACGCTCATTACAAGCATCAAGTGAACATACATTGAGCACATACACGCCACACACAAACATCAACACAACGGAACACCACACTAACCCGAACACTACACTCGTGCTCTGCGTTTCCGTCTTTTATACTGGTCGTTTTGAACGTACGGAACTTTTCGGTGACTCCCTAAGCAATAAAAAGTATTCCCAGCATGTTGATTTTTTCCCAGCAATGCCGTACCTCTGAGAGTATTTTGAATGGCTCAGGGGATGAATCTCTTATTAAAAAGTGAATGCTCGATTATGCCGTAATTATTTGAAAGCCAATATATCAAGCCGCTCCAATGCGGTTCGAAGCCATGAGTTTGTTCCCCACACGGCACGTCGTAGCCTGTATTTCTATTAGTTTTTCTATTTGTGCTGTTCGCGCAAATCTGCAATTGCCGTCTTAAATTAATTTCTCTAGAGCGGATATTCACTCAGCTGGAAGTGATGCTTCACGGACTGAGAAATCGCTTTTCGATCAATTTGAATGCAGTCAAAGCCGCAAATTGCGGCATGTGTTAAGTGTACGGAGCTACGCCGTGGCGAGCCCGAAAACTTCTAGCGCTCATCCCAGCGCGCCACTTGGAGGGCAGTTTCTCCAGGAACCGTAGTATATTTAAAAAGCAAAATAAAGAGTAGCTTTTTTTTTTTTTTCTCGATTTTACCTACTATTGTTTTTTGATGCCAAAATTCCATACTGTAAATATGCGTACTTTCCGTCACGATTTCGTACTGTTCAGTCCTTGCCCCAGAGCGCAATCGCTCTCGGGGACGAGACAATTCCGACAGTCACATTGGCCACTGTACGTTAGAAGCTTCTACTGTTCAGACTAGCGTTCCAACATGACTATCCGCACGTTGATCGATTGCACGTAATCCCTCAAGTGGTATTAAACTTTTTAATGTAAAGCGGAATGTCAACCTGCGACATCCCGCCCCCTCCGATCACGACCCGACCAGCGGCATCAATGCCCAACAGTTTACGATCTCATCTTCTTGTTACACCACTGATACGCGAACACACGGTCACATCGGCGATAATTCCAGTCTTCTGTTCACAACACTGCCATCACGATGTTGCAGCTATGTTGCTGACACGCACAAACACAGAACCACGTTGAACGCCGGTTGCACTCGGCATCGGAAAACAGAACCGAACTGAGCACGGAAGGCACCCAGGCAGCCGGCAGCAAAACCTGCCTGTCTTGGACGCAGTTCCTGCGGTTTCCATAACGTCGAAAACGTCGACACAGTTCCGCGTGGTTTCGCTACTGTAGTGACTGTTATTCCGTGCCGCGAGAGTCCCGCAATCCGGCGACGGCCATCCCCCAGTGTACGTGGCACTGCTGGCACTGCTCCGGAACTTCGCTGTTTCTAGCGGCTTCGTTTGCTCGTTTGAGAAAATTAGTGATCAAAACGTCAACGCAAGCGAAATGTTGTGCACGTCTAGACTAGAAGACGGAATTACAGGCAGCCTTCGCTGCCGCTGAAGCTCAATCAACTCAACAGCTATTTATTAAACAATGTGCGCGACCTGCTCGAAAAACGAAACCGAAAGAAGATGAGTCGGGAGGGCGAAAGCTTCCTCCCGTCTGCCTGGAGAAGGAGAAAAACGTTTCGTTCCTCCCCTTTTCTCGTTTCCGCTTGGGGGCGCGTCAGTAGAAGGGAGAAAGACGCGCTGTTGCTACTTTTTTCCTCCATTTTTTCTTAGAGTGTATTGTCTCGTTAATATGGACCCCATTAATGTGGATTCCCCGCTATACGGATACCATGCACTTTCGGGGACAAACTGGGAAAATACATGCATTCCTGTCTCGTTACTATGGACAACTCACATTATGGACGATTTTTTACCGGAACGGAGGTGTCCATATTTATGAGACGTCATTGTAACAAGAAAGTGTCAGGAAAAATGGGGTGCTGACACATACAATAAACTAAACGTGATCAAAAGTACCTTAACTGAATGGCAGAGCTGCAGGCATCGGGAGCGTTTTTACAAGGTTGTACTGTGCCGAATGCGGATTGGACATGCGTATCTGACCCATGGACACCTTCTAAGGGGAGAAGAGGTTCAAAGTGGGAGTCTGAACGTCGGAAATTCTAGAATCCTTGAGCTTGAATCTAAGAAAATCCACAATGATAGGCTTGGGCTTGTCAGATCTAACACGTACACGCCTACGGGAGCGCTCTATGTCTGACGCGGAAAGTTTTGCTACAAACTTAGTTTCACACGTTTCCATAAATTTGGGTTGCGCCTGGGACCACGTCTCATTTTGGTCGTCCCTAATTACGTAAAATATAAGATCGCAATGTCTCGACCAACGAGGTAGAGGGCTTTAGAGTGATAAACTAGTATACCGTTCATCAGGCAAAAGTGACCCCCGATTGGCCGCCGCCATGTTGTACAATTTTGACCACTAGACACGTGACCAGGCCAAATTTATGACGTAACCAGACCAAATCTCTGGCGTCAACGAAAAGATGGCAGCGCCCAGTGCGTGTCGGAAGCGTTGTGGGCGTTGATCGGAGTGTGTGGATTTCGTGTGCGGAATTCGGTTTTTCAGGGTTTTGTGTGCTCTCCCGCGTAGGAATAACGTGAAGTACGAGGTAATGAGGCTTTTCTTTTTTATTTAATTCAGAGTAAGCCAGATTCGGTCCCGTGCTTCTCGTACGGGCTCGGATCACTACCTCGGACATCGCTCGGTCGTTCGAGTTTAATTAAAATATCCGCAATCGTTAACCACGGGAGCTCCTCCATAATCGCTGAGTCGAAGGATACGTCGAACCCATACGGAACGCGGAGTCTAAAGGTATGTAGGACGTAACCAGAACGCGGAGTTCTAACGGTACGGCGGACGTGCCCGGGCAATTTCCTCAGCTCGACCGTCAAGATTCGCATTTGAAGCAGCGAGAGAAGTGTTGAAATCTCCGAACTGCTCGGTGCTGAGCTAACTACGGACCACTTCACTATGTGATCCGTAGTGACGTGAAAAAGACCGACGGCGGTCACTCCGGGCGGACGGCGGCTCCCGGCCGCCTGCCGGGTGCCTTCTGTGAAGGGGCGACAGTCGTGTAAGCAGTACTGTACCAGCTTCTCTTATAGTTATGTTGTTCTCGAGCAGCTTCCCTATCACTAAACCCCGCAAACGCGTGCCGAACTTTCAAAAGGTGTCTGCCAACCTGGAAAGCCTTGAACTCCCAGGGAATTTCGGATCATCTGGGAAAGTCAGGGAATCATTCAAAAAGTGGGCTAAATAAGGGAAGACGACTAGTGAAAGCGGCATGGCAGTTGCTCGTCGGCACGGCCATGCTGAATGACATTGCCGAAATGTCATCCTTCGACTCAAAAACTCAAGGAATTTGATCAAAATAGTCAGGGAAAAACTTGAAAAAGTCGGGGAATTTGTAATCAGTAGTTTGTTAGACACAATGTTTGATTTTCTTGGCACTCCACGCGTTTTTACACACGACAGGCACACGCCCGTGTATCACACGGCAGCCAGGCCAAGCGGCTGCCAGCCACTTATGCAAGGTCGATAAGACGCAAGCGTGGAACGCTTTCGGACTGCTGTGAACACACCAGCGGGAGCGTCCGGCCGCAGTCCGACTGCCCACGCTAGGACACCCGACACAGACTCCGCGTCCTGGGTACGTCTGACGTATCTTTAGATTTTGCATCCTAGGTACGTCAGACCTATCTTTAGACACAGCGCCTGATAATAGTAGTGAATAGGGTCGCGTTCAGTGCGCAAGTCACTATTACACTCGGAGAGCGGAATCCCATTCCCGTTGCGCAGGTAGTTCCCGAGCTAGGCATGCACTTGAAGACTATGTTTCACTCTTTCATAAAGCAAGCTTTGCGGGACCCCTCCGCCCTTGTGCACCCATCCGCAGGTCGTGTCGCCTTTCCTCACGTAACTCCTGCAGGTTCAGTGAGTTGCCGAGCCACTGCAGCCCCGGCGTCACTCGGTACATACAAGAGGCGGCTCACGTCGGTCGTCCAGCAGCACACTGGAGGGACGCAAAGCTAGCAGCCTCCTTGGTGCACGCAAGACGAGGCTGTGCAGAGCTCCAAGCTCTTCTGACGCACATGTGCACTCCAATGAGACCGGTGTCGCACCCCGATTCCTAGAGATTTGGTCGCACTGGCAGTCTTGTTGGTCCTTGGGGGCCGTCGAGGAGTGCCAGAAAGCAAAATTCCATCCTTTTTGCGCAGGTAGTTCCCCAGCTAGTCACTTCCTTGACGACGTCGCACCCTCTCTGGAAGCAAGCTTCGGGATGCTCTTGTGCACCCATTTGCAGATCGTGTCGCCTTTGCTCACGTAACTCCCGCAGGTCCAGTGAGTTGCCGAGCCGCTGTAGCCCCGGCGTCGCTGGTCGTGCATCCTGGTCCTGGTCGTGCATCAACCACCGCTGCCCATTTCCGCAGAGTACTTGGGTGTGGTAGCTTGACGTGCTTTCGCAGAAAGCTGTATGCCTTTGCCGAGTAAAAATGGAGCGTGAGGGCAAACTTGCGCACATCCTCTGTACATGCGTTTTTGTTGCGCCTGACTCTTTTTAAGACGAGGTTGCGCATTGTGTTGGTGAATGCATTGTCAAGTATGTCAACTGCTGGCTTAGGAAGTCGTGTCCTCAGTTCACGGAGCAGCGTGTTCAGCTTCCTAATCCTGGCCGTCTTCCGATTGATCTTCTTCTTTGCCTGTTTCAACAGTTTCCTCGCCTTCTGCAGCTTTTGCCTACTCGTGGCCAGGACCCTGTGCAGTCGTGGTGACACAGCTGCGTACGAGTGGTCACCGAAGGAAGTGTTGCGTCGCATGAACACAGCTTCAGGGGGAGTCTCTGACGTCGTAGCCTGAGAGGGGGAAGTAAGTCAGCAACCCCTGGTGTGCGCTAGCACACGCAACGAAATTGAAGTCATCATATCCCCCATTCACGCTTAGTAAGCTCGAATGGGGTATATGGTGACGTCAATTTCGTTGCGTGTGCTCGCGTACACCGGCTGTTGCAGACTCATGGAAAGATAGTGCGCCGCTTATTATAGACACTGAAATGTTCGGTTCACCACCCATTTAAAGGGATACTTCAACAAAATTTGAAATGTTCCCGTCGTGTTCAAAAATAGGTTGAATATGATCCACAATATCCGTAAATGACAATCCCGCGTTTGTATTTTGAGCCTCGTGGCTGTATTTTTCGTTAAAAACGGCCCACTCTGGCAAGCGCTCGGAGAAGGCCCAGCGGAGACCACGTGACATCCAACGCAATCGTGACGTAGGTCGTCTCAAGAAGAGCAAAGCTACGGCGAGGCTGACGTCGAGAGGATGTCCTAGTCGTTCCAGACACCGAAGCGGCTGTTTTTGTACGAATTTTGAGTGACGGGTTAATCTTCTATAATCTTGTAGGGGGACAATAGCGACTTCTGCGACACACAAAAGGCATTCTCGGGAAGAGGGGAGTTCCTCCTTCTCCCCTTCTCTCGTCGTGGCCGAAGGCGAGACAACCTCCGTCACTAGCTGTCAAGGTTCCTAGACGGACATTACAAGCGAGGCGTTAGCGACATCCACCAGGTGCTCTTTGCTAATCGTTTAATTCGTTTAAAAATTCCTTTTCATGACTTTTTTTAACAAGATATTGGTATGGTCGATGTGATGCTGCTTTTTTGAACACATATAGACCAAAAAATGAGCGCCGAAATTTCGTTGTAGTATCCCTTTAAGTCGTATGCTACCAAATTTTAGTGTTGTGGTTTGTGAAACTGCTGGTCCCACATATTTTTGTTATCTCGCACAATCCATAGCTTTCATAAAACATTGAATGTTGATTGGGTTCATTAAAAAATGAACCCGACTGACCGCTACCCTTTAATAGACTAATCAATTGTAAATCCGTTAGTTGATTTGTCTCTAATCATATTGCATGAAAGACGTTAAAACTAAAATTTCGTTTACTATTTTACTATGTCATAATTGGCATATTGCAGTCGAATTCTAAACTTCACGCTGTGACGCCTTAAAAAAAATATGAACACTGGAAACCTTCCGAAGTGATTTTTTTTTTTTTTTTTTTTAAATTACAAGAATTGTGGAGTTATTTACCGTGCAGGCCTGTGTCCTAAAAAAATAAAGACGTCAAAAGTATTCAAGCAGGCATTTTTTTACTTTTCCTTTTCCTGACTTTCACCAGCACAAAACTCCAGTTAAATGGCAAAAAGCAATAAAAATATATCGCAATTAAAGCATTATTTTAATATTCTGAAGGTTGATCGATGAACTGCCCAGTCCCAATATGCGTTTAGCTAGGGCGAAGGGTTATCGAAAATTCTCGTGAGAGTCGCTATTAGCCCCGAGAAGTTTGCGTGACGCACCCTTACAGCGAACCGGGATGACGTCACAGCGAGGACGGAATTTTTCCCCGACTCGCCCCACTGGCCCAGTGGAGGCTGTGACGACGTTAGATGTCGGCGCGCTCGTTTCTATATTTTTTTTTTTGGGGCGTGTTTTTCGTAGGAAGTGTAAATTTTCAAATGTGGCTTTATTGAGGTATCGCCTGTAGCTGCAGGCGAAACTTCAACCAACATTTCAAACATTGTTGACAGGGCAGCCAACGGATGAATCGCAGCTGGTACATGAAAATGAAGAAATATGGCCAAAATCGCAGGAGCATCACTATAGATTTGCATCTCACACAATAAATGTTGTTGATGGTCTGAATGAATTGGCTGGTCATGTAAACTATTTCGTTTTCTTTTTTTTTCTATCTGTTTTTAATTACTGTGCAACGATTTTAACGTTGAAATAATTGGCATCTTCTATTTTCGATATTGTTCACCTTGTCACAAATGACAGAAAACGCTCCTCCTTTCATCGAAATGTTGCGATTCCGCCACGTAATAACGAGGCAAAATTTAGAATGTTCCCCAACCTGCAGCCGCGAGCGGCGGCCATGAGAAACACGCGGCGTGACGTCAATGGGGAATCTTGTAGAAAGATAGCAAGTTGTGCGAATACCTGCTCGATAAAAGGTAACTTTTCTATAAATCTTGTCGTTCCAACATATATATATATATATATAAATGCGTCAAAAACCTGGTATCATCGGCAAAACTTTTATTATACGGAGTTTTAGTGGCGCCATCTATCCTAGGTCCAAAAAAGCGTCAGCTTTCTCTGCTACCGCGAACAGCCGCCAGAAGCCAAAGCGGGAGGAGGACAGGGCCGGACGGGTATGGCCGGACCCGGATGAGACTTTCCTCCTTTCACCATATTGTTCCCGCGGCGCCCGCCAGCACGTGGTCACGCGGTCGCGAACGGATGAGTTCTCGCTGCTCACTGATGGCTCTGAAGAGAGAACTTTTCCGGAACCCCGCGCCTACCCCATCAACGTCACTGTGCACGTGACCCGGAAGACGATGTACGAGTTGAGAGGCGGCAAAAACCTGGATCTTTTTCATGTTGTTTAAATAAAAACTAAGGTATTCACGTAAAATCTGTTTTCAGTAGTTCACTTCAGAAGTGTCAGGTATCAACTTCCACAATAACTTAAGCAAAACCCTGAAATTGTTGCACAGCTTCTTCAAGCAATAATGCCGAAGCAGAAAAGTTGCATGCTGCTCGAGCAACATGTTAAATATAAACTCGGTCGTTTATGTTTCGTTGTATTGCGGGATATACCAGGGCTCGAGGCGCGGCCCTTTCCACCAGCTTCTCGGCGTTCCATGTGGTAGGCAGGTAAGGGGATGCCCTTATTTCGCCGCGAATCAGTGAATTGTAGTGGACCGGTACGCTTTTCTTGTTTACAACGCATTCGCAGTACGACGCGGCCGGAGTCTCCTGCCGAATTTGAAAGTAGACATTCATCCCGACCTCTCGTGCCTGACGCCCAAACGTGCCTTTGCGAAAGAACGTTTTGAAGCGACTTGGTGAGGAAAACAGCGAAGAACATGATCGACCATTACGGGAACGAAACCACACAGAAAAACCGAGCGCTGCTGCCGTGTTGCCAGCGGATGTACGTGTTTTCACCAGACCACGTGCATTTACATATATTAATAAACACATAAACATCAGATACTTAATTCCTTTAGTTGCAAATCATTCTTAGCAGTACACATCTGGAATATTGTGCAATGTTTATGCACAAAACAGTTGTTTTAAAAAAAATACTTTTGCGGACTACTTTGTGGTGCGTAGGAATGCTCTTCTCAAAGTTACGAACCGTCCCTCAGCCTTTGGCTGCGCTGGGGCGGAAGCTGAAACGAAGTTTTTTTTATAGCCCTCATTAATAAAAGAGTGTCGCTGCTGCCGATGCTGTCTGTGTCGTGGTGTGGGTCGTTTGTTGGAGGTGCAGAGTCTACGACGCCTAAATAGAAGAATATTTAGCCAGAAATTTTTAACATTATCGTATTGACATCCGTGGTCCTTTCTGAGAAATTTGAAGCAGGTAACCCCACACCCCCGAGAAGAGCATCTAATAACGCGCGCTGCTGCGTTGCTCGGTTACACTCGTTTGTTCCACTCATGGTAGACATATTAGAACAGTTTATTTCACTTGTTTCAGTTGTCCTGCCAACGGACAGTTTGCGGATCGTAACTAGAAGAGGCACTAGGGAGTTCTAGAATAGCGCACGCTAAAGCTTTGCGTACGCAAAGAATAGCGTCGTCGCAACTGCGCACGCTCCGAACGCAAACCAGGTTTTGCGCGTTGCGTGCGCAATTTTAGCGTGCGCTATTTCTCGGAAATAGCGTGCGTACGCAAAGCGTCTTTGCGCTTCTCGAAGGAGGATTCGTGATCAGAAGTTTGCCAAAGCCACGACGAGCAGAGTTAAAAAAATGGCGGCCTCCAGGATTATGTCGGCGGCTGCTTTGGCGGCGTCGTGAGTGCGACGTCGGCGGCATCCTCGCGACTGCGATTTTCAATACGGGACGGCATTCTATTCGGTTTGGCAACGATCACCGCAGCTTGATGCTTGTGACGCGCGAACAATTCTCGGCGAAGATACGATGTGCGAAGGTCAGTACACGAGACCTCTCTTGCCGAGTCGATGCAAGCGGACACGACCGGTCAACCGCTCGCGTCGCATTCTCATGTTTAAACAAATCTAAAATTAAACTCTGGACCAAAAAACTTGTTTTTTTTTTCTTCTAAAGCTACAGCATTTTGTGTGTGAAATAAAAATTGTGACTGTATCTTGGTGGCGTCGCAAGCGCGAGGTGCTTGGGCTTTTGCGTCGCGACGGAGAAACGCTATTCTAAAACTCTCTTCCGTCGTGTGCGCTAATACAAGCGCTAAACTTAGCGCAAGCGTGCGCTAAAATTGCGTACGTTATTCTAAAACTCCCTACTCTCTCCTCATCGCCAAGTATTAGAATTGTTCCGACTCAGAAGGCTTACCCACACCATGTCCTATGTAAAGGCACAACTCGCCGAAAGCAAGTTTCGTCGATCTGGCGGCGGCGTCAAAGCTTCCTTGGCACGCCGAAGTACTGAGCCTCTGTGCCTTCGCACGCTTGAATATCGATCAACAATCGGCGCCGCGGCAAAGTTTTGAAGGTGTGTCGCGCGTAGACGTCTTTCCATTGGATATCGGCCTCGGTGATATGTGATGCATAGCTGTTCCGGCGATTTGTTATCAATAAAGGGGGGGGGGGGGGGGATCTGTACGGCCACTCCTACGCATTATTAACCAATGGCTATGTTCCAAATGTGCTCTATTGGATCACATGACAGCACAAATAGAGCAACATTGTAAAGCAAGGAGGGTTTACGAAGGCAAAAGTGCATTGACGGCGAGAATGAAAATTTTCGAAACGCGGCCCATACCAACACCACCTAGACAGCTTTCAAAGCCTGCGTGTCACGTGACATGACGTCACGTCCCGGAGACATGCACGGGCGCTGAGTGGAGGCGAGTGCCGCGTCAGCGTCCGCGTGGCACTCGTTTCCTATCATAATCACACGCGAAGGCTGACGCGGCACTCGAATCCAATCAGTGCCCGTGCAGGCCTCCGGGACGTGACGCCGTGTCGCGTGACACTCAGGCTTGAAAGCTGTCTAGGAAGTGTTGAGCATACGTTCGTGTGCAATCTGTTGACCAGTCACAATTAGGCGAGCTGCGCTCAGACGTCAAGTGCAATAAAGTAGGTTGATATTGAGCCAGGGCTGGGACATCCACCAGATCGACGGAACCACGTCCCTAGCGATTTCGGGCAAAAATTAAGTGCGCCCTGTTAAACACTTTCGCAAAAAAAAAAAAAATTATATTTGGTAGAGAAAATAGAAAACGCAATTATATAGTCTAACCAACGCACCATTACTTTGGATGTATGGTGAAGTGGAGATTTCACTACATATATATAAAATACAGACCATGGAACCTTTTCGGAGAAAGATTAAAGTCACAAAATTACATATCACATATATACACAAATTGCAGAAGATATCACAATTTCTTAGCACCAATATGGGTCATCCTTTCACATTTCACGACGGCGTAATTTATGACTAGAAGTAATAATATAAAATAAAGCAACACACCGGCACATCATCCTTGCAATTTTAAATGGAATATTTTATACGGGGAAAATACCGGACGAGATGAAAGTTTCAATAGTTAGGCCAATTTATAAACGGGAAAAAAAGATATCAAATTACAGGCCCATTGCGTTGTTGCCAGTGATCTCCCAGATAATGGAAAAGTTTGTTTTAAAAACCATGACCTCGTTTTGCGACAGGTTCTCATTGATAAACAGCTGTCAATACGGCTTCCGACAGCAGAAAAGTACGACGCTCTTGCTGGAGGACGTGACGGAATTTATGAATGAGAAACTAGATAAAAAGTCAAATAGTACTGGCAATATTTTTAGACCTAACGAAAGCCTTCGATACGATTGCTCATTTCATATTACTTGATAAACTCGAAAATCTGGGATTCAGAGGGCCGTATTTTAGATTCTTTACAAATTACTTTAACAACCGTACTCAAAGGGTTAAAATTGGAAACAATGTAAGTGAGGCCGTACATCTTAACTGCGGTGTTCCACAGGTGTCGGTATTAGGCCCGATGCTATTTAATATATATGTGAACGACCCCGCTTTGCTGCATTTGAACTCGAACATTTATCAGTACGCTGATGACACGGCTCTAACATTGGCAAGCGAAAATTACAATATTGCAGTGTCCTCTCAACAACAGAATATCAACCAAGTCATGACCTGGTTTTCGAGAAATTGTAATTTCGTAAACACAAAAAAAGCTACTCTAATGTGCTTCAGGGTCCATCAAAAACTTATTAATCTTAGGAAACTGATTTTTTTACATGCAGCAGATTGTAGGAATTGTTATTGCTCGCCATTACAGTACGCTACAGAAACCAAGTACCTGGGCTTACATCTCGACGACGAATATTTGAATTGGAATGTACACATAGATCACTTAATGAGCCAATTGAGGGTAATCGCATCATACCTATATTAGCCCCGAGAGCGAACACAAGCGTCGCTGCGGTCGCCGCGCCCTGATTGGGTGAGGTGTACACCGTGACGTCAATGGGAGGACTCCGCTCCGCGATCTCGCATCGGCTCGCTTCCCAGCACCGGTTCCCTGGTTTGGCGTTGTGTGCCGCAAGCTCTTCGAGGAGCTCGACTTCGTATACCCGGTGTACAAGACGTTGAATTAGGCCGATATTGACGTGCTTCCGTACATTTTATAAGCCTGCTTGTCCCTTTTACCTTTAAAATTGGGTTACAAATCCCGAAAGCTATCGGAGGAGGCAACTCCGCCGATGAACCTCCCCGTCCGTCCACACGACACAAGGCAATCTTGCAAAGGGGTCGGTGAAACGGTGGCGCAAGTGTTTCAGACGCTGGAATTTTGTTCTTTGCCTGTTCATGATTTAGGACGACATTACATCCCGCTTTCAAGGCATTTGAAGTGGCATTTATACCAAGGGCCTTTGGGTGGTCGGCAAATTAGCTCGCGACCCCGACTCTGCGCTTCCACTCTGCATGCGCTGGTTCGCAGATGTATTAAAGGCCCTGCGTCTGATGATCTTCGAAGTGCTCGTGGAACAGGGCTGTTTTACATAAATGTAGCTTCTTCGTGAATTAATTATATAGTTCATACACGTATGCAGGCATATTTTTTAGAAGATGCACAATTACTGAAAATTAGTTTGTATGGTAGCAGCAAAAACGGCCGAATTGCCCCCAGTTGCCTGTATATGTATTGAACTGCCTAAAATATGCACAGCAATAGTGCCGTAATTTGGAATGTTTATACTTTTTCCTGACATTCTTTATTCCAGCCTTGGGTATTAAAAATACACCGTTCAGTCTGAATTGTCATTTCCAATTAAAAGAGACTGCTACAGGTCCCCAAAAGCTTCCTCAGCCTCCAAACTCCCTACAGCTGGACTCTCTAACAACAAAGGAAAACAGGAGTAAAAGCAAGCATTCGAACGTCGGTCCAGAGTTAGATGCAGCACTAGTAGCAGAAAATGTGGAACCTGTGAAGGGCGACAGTCTGCGTGAGAAGAGTTTCTGGTATTTTAGCTTCAGGACAATTTTTTCATCTCATTTTTAGGACTTAAGGGACTAATAACGGGGTGATTTCAGATAAGATCGAACAGGGGGTGGCTGGTCGACCTTTTTAATTTGCTTCATAATTTTATATGTTGTTTCCCGATGTCAAAAATGAACAAAATCAGAATTATTTTCACCCAGAAAAAAAATTGTCGAACGCAAAAAATCGTACATCACGTAGAGGTGGAAAGTCGCATTTGCTTGCATAGCCGGAGGGGGCAACTTTGGTGATTAATAACTAAAGTTATACTTCTTAGGTGAGTTTCATAATATTTTAGTATAATCTGTATGTACTTAGCAATGCGCAAAAAAATATTGTTATTGTTTGGTATGTTTAAAAAAATTAATAAAAAACATCAATTTCGGCTCCTTGACCGTTTTTCCCCCAACTTTGCAGGCCTGTATCTTAGGATCTTAGGAAATAATTGAGCCACAAACGTCATATTTTCATTTAATACGCTACTCTTAAATGGAAGTACATTCACTAAAATTCAAGTTTATTTAGATGCGGGTTGGGGAGATTTTGGCAAGCAAACACGAGACAAGCACCAAAATTTAAAAAATTTAAGGGCGATTTTAAAAAAAACCCCGTTCTCGATTTTTTTAAAACTCTGACCGGTCAGTCTACTCTATTTGGGGGTTAATATCCATTAAAAACATGTTGCATTATATTGATGGTGTAATAGATACAGCACCTCTACCGAGCCCCTACTGCGAAGCTCGGCACGGTGTACCCCTGTGGTGCGACGCAGTTATTGCGACTTCTTACTTTGAGAGAAAAGTAATTTTTTTATTCATTCGAGTATAGCCAGTAATAGTTTGTCACATCTTTGTCACGTTATAATAAATCGAACATTAAATATAATAAATTGCACATAATATACAACAGATTCCTGCCTTCATAGGTTTCAAAATGAACAGATTTTGGCGCAAACATTTTCTGACGGTGTGCACTTAGAGTTTCTTCCAAGGGGATCCGACAGTCCGTGCCACTTGCAAGTCGCAGGTCGAAGCTTCTGATGTTTTGCATAGCCACACATGCCACGACTGAATACCAGGAAAGGCGCGCACTCCCACCCACTCTTCATTTTTGCGCTGACGGAATTCAACAACCTCGTCTTTGTCCAAAAGTGTGAAATTCACTCCTTTTAGTTTTTGGGAAAGACTGTTCACCATGCATTTTGCAGACTGTATGGCCTTTCCTGGGAGCTGTCTCAAGTTGTGAAGCGTTGCTTGGTGTTTGACGAGTCCTCCAACTCCGTCACACGCGTTTTTTCCGTGCCCAGTGGCTGAGAATAGCCATTGTGCTTTGGGAAAAACATTTTTTTGGAATTCATGAAGTTGGAAGCGATTCTTGAAGTGACTGGCGGCACCGTCACTTACATAAGTCAAATGGGAGTACACAGCAAGGTTGTCATAGACCCACTCTCTCACTTTTTGTACAGCCAGACAGGCATGAGCGGAGTCATGGTGCAAGTCGTCACTGATGACGGCAAAACTGTATGTCGACTTTCTAGTAGTCACCACACACGTAAATATTGAGACCTGTTTTTTTTTTTCCAGTGGTACGCTTGAATCTCGTCAGGAAGGATAACAGTCCAGTTTTCAGTGAAGTCGAAGTGGAAGACAATGCTACCACGCTGCGCGCACTGCTTTGCTTCATAGATGGCTTTGCCTTGCGTCTGTCTGATATGGTTGTGAATGATCCACCTTGAGACAGACACACGAAGCTCCTCCAGAAAAGTGACCGGATCTAAAGTCTTTTTCACGAGCTCGCCTGACTCCCATGCTGCCAAAACTATCTCTTCATCCTCGGAAATGTTGAGTTTTTCGAGTGTGAGAGACTGGCCTTTGGGACAATGGTCACATTCGCCTAAAAGGCACTGGCGCGATGGCGGGTTGCAAATGAATGCAGAGTTCAATTCCGCTGCGTCAAGTTGTGAGCCAGAAACGTTTTGTAGAGAGGCGACACAGAGGTTGTAGTTTGCGCAGTGCACACAAACGCACGCTTCTTGCTGGGGATTGCATTTAACCCATCGGGGTCGCAGGGAGTAAAACTTCGTCAATCCGATGCCGGAGTCGGGATGGTCACTTTTATATACACGAAACGCTTCTCTGATTGACCGTGTCATAAAACGTTTCGGCTTGAGCGTTTTCTGGCCATCGAGCACAACGGAAATGACGTCTTTCTGGTTGGGACTCTGCCTAGAACACTCTAACTCGTCTTTCATGTAGTACTCAACCGCTGCAGATATGTTTTCAGGGCTCACCTTACACCTTGTATAGGGATCGGGCACATACCACACGCCGTGGTCCTCCCTCAGCTTCCGGGACCTATTAATGATGTAGATCGATGCCTCTGGGATGATCTTCTGGACTTCATATCTTGCCAAGGTTGATGGCAGGAGGGTCAGCAATTGACAGCGTTCCCGGGGAGAGGCTGTGGTCGCAAAGGCGCAGCGAATGTTGTCCGCCCACTCGGTGCATGTGGAGCACTTTTGCTCCGACGACCCCGATGCCACGTTTTCATCGTACGCAAGACGCATCCTGGAGCGCAAATTCTCAGTCACAACCTGCTCCAACTCCGTCTGTTTCCTCTTTACATAGGCAGGCCTGTCTCGACTTCTTACTTCACTTGGTGGTCTTAGTGGTGACACAAACGTTGAACGTACGCTGCGGTTTAGGTCTTCAATGGCCTCCTCAGGAGGCATAAAGCTGTCACCGCCCAACTCTAAGCCTCGCAAAGATATTTGCTTGGTGAAATGCGTAAAGCAATTGTAGCACAGGTAGTCCAGCTTGCTCACTTCCATGGAGCTGCCAGACGGGAGAATTCGCTTCAAACAGTCCACATCGAGCTCTCTCACACTGCGAAAATTTCGCTGCATCGGGATCTTCTTTTTGTGCTTTGCAAGGTAATCTGCGCAAAACACTCGCTCCGAGCTGTGTTGTCGCCATAACGAGCTCATTATGAATAAAAAGTCAACACGAAGTAAAGGAACAAAATTGCGGGTTTAAACTGTGGCTGAGCTGGAGTAACGCAGGTTAGTGACAAGTTGAAACAGGGAGGCTCCTTCGTTCGAAGCACACAATTATACACAGAACTACACAAATTACTCCCGCAACGAAGCTCCAATCGTTGCAAAGAAAGAAAGAGAGAAAGTCTCCGGGCAAAGGAAATAGACAGCGGCGAAACTATTCAGGGTCGAATGCAGATATCTATGTTTTCTGCTGAAAGGCGTCCTTGAGTCACACCGTCACTCGTATCAATTCCCCAAAAGAAACGCCGCCTTTTCGCTATCTGCCCAAAACCCTGCTTCCCACTAATCCCTTTTACTTTGAGGGTTTGTCCACATCCAAGCAGATCCTAATCACCGCCGTCCAACTTGGCGGCAACGTTTATTGCTTCCCAACATTTTGGTAGACTCCAGATGGAGGACGAAGAGGGCAACACAGAACGATCACCAAATCAGCGCCGAAAGATTGTAGTCTCTTCCAGTTTATTAGGAAGCCCTAACCACCGACCTTCAGACGCCCGATAGATAGCCTCGCCTCCCCCTCCCCCCCCCCCCTTCCCCTTTGCTGGCTCTCCACATGCCAAGACGCCCATCACTAAGCAAGCCGGCCAACCCCTTTCCCTCCCCGTCCCCAAAACAGTTTCCCGACCGACACAGGCAGCCTAAAGTCCTTCCCCACCTCCCAACTTGCCCTTCCAAGAAAATACCGACACCGGATATCTGGAAATAATTCACCCTCTCTGCGATAACAACAACCATAGCCTCCTCTAACAACACATTTTTGTATGCTTTAACTTTTTTTTGTCGTTTTTTTTGTTTTTGTTTTTTCATTTTACGCTTTTTACACTTTACGGCACTGAAGAAAAGCAAAAAGAAAAAAAGAAAACGAAACGTTTAACCAGATTTACATCTAAGCAAACACATGTTGACCCTCCTGCGTCCACAAAACCAAGCAACACCCCACATAATACCCGCCAAAGAGTGGATGCCCAAAGGTTAACTTCAAACACATGAACGTCGAATATATATATATATATTCTCTCTTTTCACAAAATAAGAAGTTGCAATCATTGCGTCGCAACACAGGGACACCCTGTGCCGAGCTTCGGATAAGGGGCTCGGTAGAGGAGCTGTATCCATTGCACCATCAATATGATGCAACATGTTTTTAATGGATATTAACCGCTAGATAGAGTAGAATGGCTGAGTAGAATTAAAAAAAAATAAAGAACCTTTTTTTTTTTTTGCTTAAGTCGCACTGAAAATATTTTTATTGTGGTGCTTGTCTCGTGTTTGCTTGCCGAAATTCTGCCAACCCACGCAATACAGATTTGAATGTTAGGTATTTACTTCCATTTATAAGTGTCGTATTGATTTAAAATATGACTCTTCTGGCTAAAGTATTTCATAAGATACAGGCCTGCAAAGTTGGGGAAAACAGTTAAACAGCCGAAATTGATGTTTTTTTGTGATTTTTTTTAAACATAATAAACAATAACAATATTTCTTTTGTACTGCTAAGTACACATAGATTGTGCCTAAAAATTGTGAAACTCACCTAAGAAGTATAACTTCCGTTATTAATCACCAAATTTTACCCCTCCGGCTACGCAAGCAAATGAGACTTTCCACTTCTACGTAATGTGCGACATTTTGCGTCCGACGATTTTTTTTTCTGGGTGAAAATAATCTTATTTTTTTATTTTATTTCGGACATCGGGAAATAACATATACAATTATGACCCAAATTGAAAAGGTCGACCAGCCACCCTCGTTTCGATCGTGTCTAAAATCACCCTGTATTTGTTGTGTAATTTATTCTATATAATGCGCAATTTATTATAACGTGCAAAAGATGTGACAAACTATTACTGGCTATACTCGAATGAATAAAAAAATTACTTTTCTCTCAAAGTAAGAAGTCGCAATAACTGCGTCGCACCACAGGGGTACACCGTGCCGAGCTTCGCAGAAGGGGCTCGGTAGAGGTGCTGTATCTATTACACCATCAATATAATGCAACATGTTTTTAATGGATATTAACCCCCAAATAGAGTAGACCGACCGGTCAGAGTTTAAAAAAAATCGAGAACGGGTTTTTTTTTTTTTAAATCGCCCTTAAGATTTTTTTATTTTGGTGCTTGTCTCGTGTTTGCTTGCCAAAATCTCCCCAAGCCGCACCTAAATAAATTTGAATTTTAGCGAATGTACTTCCATTTATGAGTAGCGTATTAAATTAAAATATGACGTTTTTGACTAAATTATTTCCTAAGATACAGGCCTGCAAAGTTGGGGAAAAAACGGTCAAGGAGCCGAAAGTGATGTTTTTATTAATTTTTTTAAACATACTAAACAATAACAATATTTTTTTGCGCATTGCTAAGTACATACAGATTATACAAAAATATTATGAAACTCACCTAAGAAGTATAACTTTAGTTATTAATCACCAAAGTTGCCCCCTCCGGCTATGCAAGCAAATGCGACTTTCCACCTCTACGTGATGTACGATTTTTTGCGTTCGACAATTTTTTTTTCTGGGTGAAAATAATTCTGATTATGTTTATTTTAGACACCGGGAAACAACATATAAAATTATGAAGCAAATTAAAAAGGTCGACCAGCCACCCCCTGTTCGATCTTATCTGAAATCACCCAACGAGCTAGACATCTTCACTTACGTTTGTTATACATTACTTGAGGGTTGATGTAAACAAGTCCACAGATACCACCCGTGTAGTCCTTTGAAATACTATCCGAATCCAGCAAAGGTTAAATGCGAGCAATGTATATAATAAATGCTCCTTGTTTTTTTTACTTTGCTCCTGCACTCGGGGTGTCTTACTTGTGATTTTCTCCCCATGGCCCAGACTGTATTTAGGATGTTGCTCGAAGAGCATGCAGCTTTTCTGCTTCGGCGATCTTGTTTAAAAAACAGAGATACAAAAAAAAAATTGTATACATAACCTGCCAATTTATTCAGACCATCAACAGCATTTATTGTGCGAGATGTAAATCTATAATGATGCTCCTGCAATTGTGGCCATATTTCTTAATTTTCATATACCAGCTGCGATTCATGCGTTGCCTGCCCTGTCAAGCATGCTTAAAATGTTGGTTGAAGTTTCGCCTGTAGCTACAGGCCATACCTCAATAAAAGCGCATATAAAAATTTGCGCTTCCTGCGAAAAACACGCCACAAAAAAAAAATGAAATAGAAACGAGCGCACCGACAGCTAGCGTCGTCACAGCCTCCACAGGGCGAGCGGGCCGAGTCGGGGAAAAATTCTCTCCTCGCCGTGACGTCACCCCGGTTCGCCGTAAGGGGGCGCCACGCGAACTTCTCGGGGCTAATAGGCTGCGAAGTTACGCGGATCCGAATCTGAGGCGGACTGTCTACCAGATGCTAGGTGAGTCGAAATTGAGATACGGAATAACCATATATGCTTCCTGTTCCGATTTTAAGAAGCAAAAAATAAATAATATAAAAAGGATGGTAAAGAATATTGTCTACGGAACGCGGCTTGAGCATATTACGTTTGAAGAACAGCTCTCCGACCTGAACTTATTGCCAATAGACAATCTTTTGAGGTTTGTTATTCTGACGAAATATTACTTCACACCGGATTTTACGCTAGAGGCAACGAGACAAAAGCAACTCAGAAAAACTGAAAAATTTATTGTTCCGAGAATATACACAAATTATGGAGAGAGGCTAAGGAAATATTATCTACCATGTATTTTCAATGAACTAATGGGTAATCTGCAGAACCTGCCGTTGTTGAAAATTGCAAAAAGATAGATAATGAAATGGTGTCAATGTGCGCGCACATAAATGCCAAGTATGTGTTGCTGATTCATTTATGATTTCTCGTAACATGAACTCGGTCTGCTTTTATCATGTTGTTTTTGAAGTGTGTTCATGGTTTTGCTCCGAAATAGTTTGCCTCGTTCAGTGTCAATAATTGCATACCTTCAAAGACGCAGCTGCCCCGTTTTGTGTATTGTATCTTACTCTTGTTGTTGTAGTTTTTTTTTTTTTTTTTTTTTTTGGGGGGGGGGTGGGGATAATTGTATTCTGGTGTACTGCCCGTACTCACACACAAGCACAAAAGTGCTTTCGTGAGACGGATTTATATGTTTGTAAAATGAAGCGAAAATAAACTATCACTATTACTATACTTTGACTACCTGCAAAAGTTTTGCATTTATCTTTCTGGCCAATTAAACAAAAACAGAATGATATAAACTCGGGTAAATCAATAAATAAATTAATACAAACAAGCATTGGGAAACGAACAGAACTGACCCCCCAAAAATGCCTCTTCTTTAGTTTTTGCAAATTGTTTGCACGTTCCTTTTTCTCGTTACTGCGACTGCTCTAAGATGATCCGCTGGACAGCCTCCGGCAACCGGTAATATTCCTTATTCGCGTTCAGCCAAGATATCGTGACAAGATTATCGCGTTGTGCCGAGAACATCAAGAGAAACCCCCTGAACTGTTGTTTGAAACGCTTAAATTATTTTCCCCCTTGAAAGAGACGTCTCAAGCGTGTGTAATCCCCTGGATAACGTAGGATAAGCATGTTGACGGCATGATATACCTAAACAAACGTCTGCTTTTATGGCCCTATAATTTAGCTGTCATTGCAGTTGTGACAAGTGAATTCCGTGGTTCAAGCGCACTGGCCATAATGAACAGTTGCAATGTTTCTGAGAACAAAATGGGGCTTACGAAACGTATTTTGTCGCCTACTTCCGCAGGCTGCAGGTCCGCTAGAGGTGCCACTGTTGCCATTCGCAACTCATTCGTATTTGCGAATACTACGTAGGGTTTTCAAACAGGACTGCGCGAATAGTTAGAAAATTTTATCCATATTAAAAATAGCGCAAAAGAGACGGGACAAAAAGACGAAGAAGCACACAGGACAAACGCTAACTGGCAACTAAACTTTATTGAAAGCTTCCAACTTTGCTATCGCCATGCACGTGCTTAGTCTCGTTCAACAGACAGGGCGTACCGCCAAATCCGCACAATCATACCGCCCACCGCCCGTTCCAAAAAGTCAGCAAAACAGCTACATCACCCCGCCGCACAATCCGAACGAGAAAAGAATAGAAAAAACGCCGCGTTAATATTGTCAAGTTAGATAGTGTTAATGAAATGGTACTCTTCCTGCTGCATATACACCGATGCGACGCTTATGCAAACGTCTTTGTCACAATCACGTATTTTCACTGCCTCCAGCAACTCTCGTTCCCTCCTTCCTTTGTTTCGTCCCTCCACCTTCGCACCGTCCAGCTTGGGGGAACAACCACAAGTTCTACAATGCCCCGGTAAGTGGGAACCGTAATTGTTGCCAAGAGAAGCCGCATGCTCTCGAAGTCAATCATTTAAGCAACGTCCCGTCTGCCCTATGTAAACACGGCCACACGTTAGAGGAATCCTGTAAACCACCTCTGTGGCACAAGGTACAAACTTTGTCACGTGTTTCTTGCTACAAACAGGCTTCTTCACTTTCGGCCCGCTCACCATAGCGCACAATTTTGACAATCTGCACGGGGCAGTGAAGACAACGTCCACGTCGAACTTTGATGCTATCCTTTTCAGATTGTGCGACACCTTATGAATATAAGGTAGCACTACAAAATTCTTTGGTTTCCTCTTAGGTACAACGGAAGAGCATTTCAACTTCTTTAGAAGGGATTCCGCAACTCCCTGTATTAAAACCGAGGGAAACCCGGAGTGTTCCAAGCGAAGTGTCTGGAGGTCAAAACTTTCACTAACTACATGCGGACAGGACTTCAACAGAGCCGACCGGAGGCAGAGCGATGCGATGCCCCTCTTTATCAATTTAGAGTGGGCTGAGTCAAAGGCTAAAAGGGCCTTTTTTGTGCGTGGCCTGTACATCCAGCACACATGGTCAAGGGAGTTAAAAGACAACCGGACATCTAAAAACTGTAAAAAACCTTCCAACGGAAGTTCGTAGGTGAAATGTAAATGCTTAGAAGATTTGCTAAAAACTTCCAGAGTAGTCTCGACTAAAGAGACCAGGCTTTGCTCTGCAGGAACACTAACAAAAATAATAAAATCGTCGACGTACCTACAAGCCTTCACAACGGGGAAGTCAACCAACTCATGCAAAACCGAGCGGTCAAACTTGGCAAGAAAAATCTCACATAGTACAGGCGCCACACTAGACCCGATAGAAATGCCACGCCTCTGCACATACACCTTGTCCTCAAAGCAAACAAGCGTTGAGTTTAGGTAGCAGTCCAACACTTCCAGGAAGGCATCAACCGTAACCCCACACGCGTTTTGAAACGCAAGAACGCCCGATGTCTCAATCAGTTCCCGAACAGGGCGGTGGGCGGTATGATTGTGCGGATTTGGCGGTACGCCCTGTCTGTTGAACGAGACTAAGCACGTGCATGGCGATAGCAAAGTTGGAAGCTTTCAATAAAGTTTAGTTGCCAGTTAGCGTTTGTCCTGTGTGCTTCTTCGTCTTTTTGTCCCGTCTCTTTTGCGCTATTTTTAATATGAATGTCCACTACCAACTTGCCCAGCAGACCAAGCTTTTACAAAATTTTATCCCCTCAACAGCTGTGGTCACTTAGTGACCAGAGCTGGTGAGTGGATAAATTTGTATTTATCTGTTGGGCGCCAGCTACCGATATGTGCCGGCGGGCACCAGGGCGCACAGTTGATATTAATGAGGTACACCCAGAGGTTGCAGAGGTGATGGTACCTGATTTTCCGTAGAGTTCGGGAGAGGTAGGCGGTGAGGAAACATGAGATAACGAGACGTGCCGATTGAAACCGAAACCATGTCACTCTCCTCCCTGGCCAACTAGTCCCCAAAGCGTAGCGCACAGAGTTGGATGCAGGGATTTATGGAAGTACTCTATTGTCATAGAGGTCAGTGCCCCAAACAGCGATCTTTCCTCTACCTCGCTGGATCTTTCGGATCACTCATCCGAGTTCCAAACTCAGCGCAACGTTGGCATCGCCAATGATATCATGATTAAAATAAGAACACTGACTTCACATAACAAGAAAAACAACTTCATTAAACGTTTCGCCTCCCATGCGGGAGGCATCATCAGTACATACACAGGAATGAGAGAGCTTCGGTCAACGCAGTCCTATTTATCGGGAAGGTCCATATAAGCTTCCGGGAGGGGGCCACGGTTCTTGTTGCACGCCGTCTTATCTCCGCGGATGAACCATGACTCAAGTAGTTTGCGTGGGCCCCACCTATCCTCCTTCACCAAGGTCGTCGCGGCTGTGAAGTCAAAGGTGTGTCCTGTGGTCCACGCGTGGTCGACCAGCTCCGTCTTGAGACGGGTGGCGTTCGTGGAATACTTGACGTCACGTTGTTATGTGAAGTCGGTGTTCTTATTTTAAGAGGGCATAGTACCTCCAAGCGCCATAGAGAATACATGTAGATTTTTGACGTTTTCAAAAAATTCCTACATGAGAACCGCTCTTTGTATTTGCTTGAAACGTTTACGATAAAGGTATTAATACTTAATTGTTTCATTGGCGCAGATCATATTTCTCAGTATTTAGCACAAATATGTATTTTTAAATCGTGAAATCGACTCAAAACGGCAGTTTTGACACTTTTGGGTTTAATGACGTTTTAGATAATCTAGCAATTTTTAGAAAACAGTTGTGTTCGCGCAAGTGCTTTTAAAATTTAATACGGAATCGATTGGTATCAAAATAATTAGTGTAGGTTAATCCGTTTCGGAACTACAACGATATTTCCGAAAACGAGTTTTTTTCTTTCGGAAAAGAAAACAAAAAAATGTTCGTGTGTTTTGCATTTTGTTCTTCTCCCGCTAGATGGCGGTCTCTGTCCGTAGTTTAAGTTCGGTGCACACATTTTTTTTTTTTTTTTGTATTCATACGCGATCTTTTTTCGTTCGAGCGACAGCGAACGCGGTTCAGTTCAACGCTGCGGCGCTTGGCATTGGTGCGTTCGAATATTTGCCGTTCGGAAGTGTTGCGTTCGCCTCTGGCGTCATGGGTCGAAAGCAGGCTTCCTACGGCAAGCGAAAGCTAAAGAAGTGCCTGATTGAGAATACTCGTAAGCGACAGTGTGTGGAAGCTTCGCACGTTGAGGTTCCTGGTGAGATCGAGCCATCGTGTTCCAGCCCGGATGGTTTTGTTAGCGAGAGGAGCGAAGGTGGTCCTCAAGCCGCGACCGTGCGAGGCTCGCCGTAAAGGCCAGTTCAGACAGTTGCGTTTGACTGCGTTCCAGTGCGGTACGGCATGCTTGCGGTCGACTGCAGAAGCGGGTCGCCTAGCAACCGACGACGCTTGGCGTTCCGCAACGCACCGCAGCAGAGTTGGGCCAGGCTGAACTTTCCAGTGCGGAGGGGCGTGCGGTGGGTTGCGGTGGACCAATCACAATTCGCGAAAAAAAGAACGCCGAAGCGCATGCGCGGCGCTGGCAACTACATCCGGTTTGTCCCGTTTTTCCGGTTGGGGACGTCTGCTTCATCGTCTGCTTCTGAAGTTTCTTCTACGTACTCACGTCTGCCTCGTCATACGGAAGTATTGAAAGAAGTCCTGGCCGTTGTCCAGGCGCATGCCGCGCACCAGATGGTGGTACTCCCCGAAAGTTTCACGGGAGCGCAGGAGTGAGCGCACCCACTCGCGGCCGGGGTGGCGTCGCCGGTGGAGCAAAATCATCGCGGTGGTAGCCCGCACAACCAGGGGCCAGTTCGCCTCACTGCCCGGCTGTGCAATGTATCCCCGCACGCAGCCTAGGAAGAGATTCCTCAGGTTTTCTGTTTCTTCCAGTCTCGACAACCCCGACGAACACGGAGAAGTCGCGGCCATACCGACGCTACCGTCGGACGCCGCCATGTTCGTTGTGATCATAGTTGCTTGACTTCATTCGCTGCAAGTCGTGGTTTTGATTGGTGCGCCGCAAGAGCCGATAGCAAGCTCCTATTGGTTCTTGACTGCGGCGGACGGCGCTTCGACACAACTGTCTGTACAAGCCATCCGCAAGCGCACTCCGCATCGTTCCGCAGTCGCGCTTCCGTAACCGAACGCACCGCAGTCGAACGCAAGTGTCTGAACTGGCCTTTAGGTGTTCTTCTGCGGCCGTATTCCGCGCCCGTATCCTGTTTCATTGTGCACGCCGAGGCGTCAGCGTGCGTGTCTCGCTTTCCTGGTTCTCGTTGGATAGGTCTCTGTGTTTTCGCACGTGGCAAATTCACCTTGGAGCTATGGGTCGAAGTCTCGAAGACAACCGTCCTATGGCAAGCGGACCGCGAGGTGTTCCACAACCTCGTGATCCGTCAATGCGTTGTGCTTGTTTGTACTTTTTTTTTTTCTGACGCAAAGTTTTATTTTATCGTTATCGTTCACACAAACGTCCTTCCGCCTTGGGGTCGTGGAAGTCGGGGATGAAACGCGCACAGAGTAGATCGTTCTTTTCCTCCTTCACATTTTTCACGGACGTTCTGTGAGCTCCGTACGGTTCGTGGTCACCGCAATCTGACGCGGGGAAAAACGGGTCGCCTGCTCTGTAGTCAGGGTAGTCCTAGGGGAGGTGATAACTCGCTGTTCTTCTGGAAATTCACAAATTGCCCAAAATAGTGACATTGGTAATAATTAGGGTATGTTTTTTTCCGGTGTTTATTTTTGAGCAAAAAGTCGGTGCATGTTTTTCGGTGCTTATTTTTTTAAACACCAGTTTATTATGATTGAACGTCTCGTGATGACGCTAAAAAGCGTTGTTAACAGAGGAAGAAAAATGCGATTGGACAAGAACATTTCCAATTCTATTCACATATCTCATACGCTCTTCTCGTGGGAGCATCTATCCTGACCAAAAATGCCCGTGAACGCATAATCAGTGTACAATCTTTTGGCCTAGAGAGCTGTTGCACACGCTCGAACGCGCTTCACAGCCCAGTAGGCGAAGTTGGTGGCACCCAGAAGGCGAGTTTTTGAATGGTCTGTAGTAGGCAAAAGAAACAAATAACAATCAACGCATCTCAGTTCCCCAAGCGAAGAGGCGCGTTTCTAAGGTCAATGGCTCCGGACGACACTAATGTTGTTGACGTTGTCTTCCAAGAACCACACCGACCACTGAATAGGCACTGGAAGGATGGAGGATTGACGAGATAAAATGTTTCAAAAACTTCTACAGAGGAGGCGTTTCGAAGAAACTAGCCGTCGCTAGGGCGGGAACAGTCACCGACTGCAGTGTTTTGGTTTTACCCAGGCCGAATAGAATATTTCGAATCGCCTGAGTTTTTCGGTTGTAACCAATTTAGTATTTTTGTCACCGGCGGATGTTTATCAACTCAGAATAATAAAGTTTGTCCTAAAAATTATGTGTTTTTTTTTTCTTGGTGAATAGAGGTGATTTGTTGAGCTCAAAACTTCGCATTATCAAAATAACAAACATCGAAACGCTGAACACCGGATAATGAAGTTGCTAAAAGGCCAAAGCGCCGGAAGGCAACCCTGAACTGCAACAATATTTATTTACTTCGACTTCGAAACGTATTTTTGCAAGGAAAACTGGACGAGGGCAAGAAAGAAGGGAGAATGAAAGGGCCGGGAAGGGAAAGGTAGTTCGGAAGAATGGAGTGAGGAGAAGAAGGAGTTTCAGCAGATCGCTTCCGCAACCCGCTAAGCGCCAGTTTAGCTCTGCGTCATTCGCCACGAGACCTTGAACTATGCAGAAAAGACTGGAGGCGTGCATGCTCAGTTGCGACGCGTTCTTTGAGGATACCGATACGGAGGAGAAAAACGGCCTGCTGAATCTCGCTATCTCCAAAGCTGACTGGTAACGCCACGCAGAGGAAACGGCGGCCAAACGTTCCGGGCGTTGAAAATCAACCTCCTTTCGAGATATGCTCATGAAGGTGGTGCATATGTTATGTTTGCAGCGACGCATAGCAAACGCCTCAACGATCGCGATTCCTTTCAAACTCTGGCCCACGTAGATGATAATCTACGACGCGGTCAAAAGCGATGTCTTGGGCACCCCGATAAGTCGTTTTTGTTCGCACTGGGGATTATCGGTTTCCCGAAGTTAGCACAAAGAAGTTCAAAGTGGAGAGTTTCTGTGTGCCTAACAGAAAATTAAGCACCCTCAACATTCCATAGCTTCGCTTAGTGAAGTGGCCTACTAATCCTTGGGGTCTCGTGCCTAGTTGTTCTGAAAACAGAGAGAAAAAGAAAAAAAAAAAGAAAGAAGGAACTCTTGAAGGTTTTGTTTAGACTTGAGTGACACACCCAACCTCTTTCGTAACACTTAAGAGTCGTAAGAAAATTTCTACCTCTCTCCAATATATGTGGCCTCGTAGGACCGCCGAGCTCGTCAAATAACCCCAGCGAAGCACAAGGAACCGCTCTTTTGCGGCAACACAAAAATATTCTATAATATAACTTGTACACTCGTTACTTTCACAACACCATGGGACCTCGTATTTTATCCTTTCCTCGTTCATATTTCTTTCTGCGCGTTATGGTTGTTATGGCGACAGGTGCGACTTCACTCTCGATTTTGAACGTTAGCTGAAAGAAGAGACGCAAAAATTGGGGTCGGTAATGACTCAGGATATTGCAGTGCGTCCCGAGATTTATGTTTTTATATAGTAAATAAATTTGTTTCTGTGGAGTTAGCAACCCACCGCACTTCTCCAGCCGTGATGTATTTGGAAGGCTGCCATGCAGTGAGGGAAAATTGTGACTCCGGTTACCACGTGTAGTCTGAGGTCAGCGGGGCCAAGACAGCAGCGGAGAGAGGGGGGATTCAATGCGGACGCTGACATCGTCGGTCCCGAGATACAGAACGAGGTGAAGCGCGCTCGCTTTGCATCTACGCTTTGCCTTTGTTCAACTGTTCGTCAGCGTGATTTGTTTCTGATACAATGACTTTCGCCGGTTGTTTCTGCGGAAATAAAGCAAAAGGACACTAACTATTGTCTTTGCCAATCATGTTTTACCAGCTTTTGCGTTTATGACAGCAAAGCATAAAAGAGATGCTGGGCCTTTTGCTCGATATTATTATATGATCTCTATGTTCGATGTAGACCATCGCGATGCTCGTAAGAGCCATAAATGCGAAGTCCTACTTTTCTCTCCCGCCCGGCTCTGTAAAACCACCGAGCTCGTCAAATATCACAAACAAAGTAGGAGCACCAGTTCTTCTGAAAAAGCTCCTTCAATAGATGTAGTAGCCTTGTCTATGTTATACTATTTTCAACCGGATATAAACGCGACGTTCAACTTGTAAAACCTCCAATAAGTGAAAGTGTACGATAACATCCGTCGTATATTCATTAATTCCATAACATCGTGGCACCTCGCATCCTAATCTTTCCTCGTTCAAATGTTTCTTTTTTCTCGCATTACGGTTGTTACATCGTCAAATAAAAACAGACATAACAGTTATTTAATTACATGCACGAAGCAAGTAATCTAAAGACCGTACATTCTGTGGTTTCAGTCCACCTAAGCTTATGAGTCCACCATGTCATGTGTTGAAAGAAGTAAAAGTCATCGCCAAAATGATTACAATAGAAAGTGAGTCTAACGCGGGTATCTTCCAGCAAACGTTCGCGCGCCTTCAATACGATTTCTCAATAAATCGCCACTGTGCCCCTTGGACACACTTTGGGGACCAACACATGTTTACTTTCTTGAGTCAGCGTGTAGTGCTGCACCGCAATAAAATGCAAAACGAACTCTATAGGCTGGTTCACACTGTTTGTTTTTGCTAGCTTAGGAGGGGGTCACATACCCTATATTCTTATCTTCCTCCAGGACAGACGTACAGAGTCATACCGCAACACGCATATGTGGAACACACAGAGCTATCGCTCTCCTGTTGGCGGTACAGTAGCAGACGACACGACATAGCTCCGTGGTCTATCAAGGGCATGGCTTTTTGCCCTCGCCCACGCACCTCCGTAGGCGAGGGCAGGGGCGTGGGCGTGCAGCCGCGGCCGTTGAAGACTAGGGAAATGGTCTCGAAGAACCGAGAAATGGTATCTTCGGGGGGTGGGGGGGAGGGGGGGGGGGTATATAATAATCACGTGCCGTTAGTATACTCTAGTTGCTAAGCCAAATAAATATTTGCAGCTTGTGAGAATATGTTTGCGTGACGATTTACCGTTCGCACTACTGACGGATGTTAGCGAATCCTTCATGTTCGTGGCTCGCAGTTATCGGTACCCCTTCAGATGGACTTCATCATATATATATATTGCTTCCAGGGCGTTGTAACAATCACAAACACGCGAGAAAAAAAAATCTTATTGAGTACGCGTGATTTTGGGCGTCGCAGCTCTAAAGATGCCCGATAAATGTCGTCCGGCTCGGGGAAAAACCAATCCTTTTTGGTGTAAGTTTGACTAGCGTGTGCTCGCAGCTCGTTTCCTGTCTGTTTTGTCTATACTCCGTTTCATCGTAATTTGGCAAACCTCAATTAGAGCTGCTGTGAGGGAATCACAGTCGCGGAGCAAAGCACGTGACAGCTACTTTTAGGAGCAGTTCTATGGCACCTGGAGCGCGTTTCCGACTGTTGTGTTTAGCGTCCTATCCCGCCCACACATTAAAAGTGGTCCCGCAGGGGTAAAAAATCACGTCACAGAAGCCGGAGTTTCATGCTGTTGTCTGTCGCGGTCCTGGCGATTCATCGTAGAAATGCTGGCGAAAAGCACAAGCGAACGCAAGTGTCGCAGTCGCCATGGCGTCCCAACGAAAAACAATTACGCAATTTTGACGTTTTTGTAATTCGGTAATTTAAATAACCGTATATTTTTTTAAGGAAGTAAAGACATCATTATTAAATAGAAACTTCCATGCTAAAACATGCAGTGCGAAGGGAAGCCAACTACTTTTTTTAATGTCCAAAAAAAGAGGCTATGCAGCATCGTTCGTACAGTTTTTTTCTCGCACATTATGTGATGTTTTCTAACACGAAAGTACCGACGTAAAAACGCTGTGGAGACGACATGAAAAAAAAAATTTGAAGTGAACCCAGTCTTGTAGTGAAACGAAAAAACAACAACAAATATTTAACGATTTTTTATGGTAAACGCTTCACCTCTAAGTAGAACTTCAACCAAGTGGCGGTTACGCGCTTTCATGCCCATTTCAACGAAGTTGGGAGAACGATGTATCGCGTCTTGTGAATACACATGTGGAGCAGCATGTTTATGTTAGAGGCATTGCGTGTAATCGCTGCGCAGTACCTGCCAAAAGAAGATATTTGGGCACAGTCTCCGTTTCCGTCTACGTGTGCTACGAATACAGCAACTCTGTTCGTAGAAGAAGTGATGAGGAAATGGCGTGCCCTTGATGATACGATTGTGATTATAAAATACAATTTTTAATGAACCAATAAGTGCGACCTGTCCGATCGCCTGGAACCCCGAAAACTAAGAACAAAACGAGCGTGTTGGTAACGGTAATTAGACATGAGGAAGATACATAGAAAGGGGGGACGGACAACGAAGACTTCCAACTAGCAATAACATTTATTGACCCGAAGTTTCGTTGTCCGTCCCCCCTTTCTATGTATCTTCCTCATGTCTAATTACCGAAAACTACTATCGTTCTCTGGAAAGTTCATTAGCTAAACCTACACCAGTTCCCGAATCCAACACAGCACTTTTGAATTTTAGCGCTGTAGATAGCTCTGCAAACAGTGTATACTTGTGTGCAAATATTCGTCTGACAGTTTTGCAACGTTGAAAAGCATCAGAATGATTCAGAATCACTGCGGAGTTGCTACTCGGGAAGATAAGACTGGTATTTGGGAGAAACGGACCGTGGGCATTTGAGACAGGGGAACTGCCGCGGGACAAACGTGCTACAATCGCATACCCTTCCAAGGTCGTCGCTTGGGCGACCGCGTGCGCCCAAGAAACCTTTCTTTTCTTCTCTTTAGGGGGGGGGGGGGGGGGGGGGGAGTGGTGAAGCGCTGATAATCTTCCTCCTTTGTGGCTTTTGACAGACGCACAACGAGACTGGCAGAACAAGCGCATGATTCTTTCTTTCGATGGAGGCGTTCTGTCTGTGTATGCGAACATGATTTTTTTTCCCCTTTTAGTAGTTAGTGTTTCTTGCCTTGACTCGGGTCCCAGTGGATGCGTGGTCATTGTATGCCCATTATTTTTTTTTTTTTTTCGTTTATGGTAGTTTTTGCGCTGATGGGGTATCAAGGTAGACGAAAAGAAAAAAAAAAAAAGAAATTGTGCCTCGACAAAAAAAAAAAAAGAAACAAAAAAAGTTGTTGCGATCAGGAGCGTTTTCAAAGCCCGGAGCACCTCGCCTTCGTTCCCGTGACCATGTCGCTCGCTTTCGTGTAGCACCCCTCAATTCTGAAGGCCACGGTGTTTTTCAGGGAAGGAGGCGATTTTAGGTGCGCGCAGTGTTACCAATGGTGCAGGAATGAAAGCGTAACCCAAGCACTTGAAGAGAAGGGGAAGACGGAGCTCTCTTTAATGGGTCTCCACGTCGCGATTGTGCTACAATATCAACTTTCATTTATTTCTCGCTCGTGGCTTCCAAGTACTGCGCGCAACTTTTGAGATTGGGTATAGTCATAGCTGATTAACACGGTGCATATTCTAACACACAATAGTTTTGCAAAATCAAGGTTTCGCTGAAATGGATAACTCGCACGTACAGTTCGACGCGCAATACCTTTCACGTATTGACTCGCGAGAGATGCTCCCAACACGGCTGAGTCTGGTGGTGTTCCAGACCTAACATCTACATTTTGTTGCCTTACCTGTTACTATTTCGCGCGAAATTTGCGCCATATCGAAATGAAAGCGCATGATGAAAGTGACGCTTGTTTTCCGAAATTTCACCCCAGCTCGTTGTCTTCGCTGGTACCTTGAGCGTTTCCCAGCGATGCAGACCGTTCAACAAGAAAAAAGCGTGCGATGGCATCATTCGATCGTACACTCATTACTTTTATAATACCGAGCCGTCTCGTATCCTTTTGTTTTTCTTTCATGGTACTAATTTATTTCTGCGCATTACGGCTGTTACGACGCTAAGTCTGGCTGCACCCTCGAATTTGAACTTAGCTTAGATCAGGGACAGACCAGTGTAAATCAGGAAAATATAATTAACACTGTAGCAAAGTAAATCCATCATATCGATCGGAAATACGATTTGACACATTCCATCTGAACACATACTGTGCACAGCGAATGCAGTAGAGAGTCAGCGTGCAAAACACTGCCACACCAGGCTACCATAACATCTAAGCGATTTTTGCATAGCCCCGAGCATGGAAAAGAGAAAACAGATATTCATTCACATAAACGAAGCAAATTTTTTTAAAACCCGGACACTCCGTACGTCCAACCTATAGCTAAGGTTATCAATAGACTCGACCATGTCATTTGTCGAAACAGATAAAAGACGTTAGCGAAAATGATTAGACTGAATAAGTGAATCTAACGCACGTATTTTACCAACCGACGGTCGCGCGCCTTCAATGCCATTTTCAATTGTCACTGCGCACCTTGGACACACTTTGGGAAGCAATACATAATTACATCGCCGCCCGAGGTCTTCATTGAACGTGTAGTGCTGACCAAAATAAAATGCTAACCTGACTTTCAATCGCTCGCCGCAAAGGACGATTGCGAAGAGGCAATACTCTAGGTCACTTGAAATAAAAAAAATAAAAAAAAACCCAAGCTATAGAAAGAGCGTCGTAAAAAAGGGGACCGACATTTTTATTCCTACCTCCGAACAGAAACGAGCGCCACCCACTGCATCACACAGAGCGGCACTCTGAGCTGACTGACCGCAGACATACCAAGCGCGCGCGAGGGAGGGAGAAACTTCCTCCGCCGGGAGAACACGACACATTTTGGGGATCTATTTCACGTAGCGGATAACGCGGGCCTTTTCACACTTCGATACTGGCGCCATCTAGAAGTTGCTCGTTCAACTACGTTACGATCCGCGCGCCATCTGGTGGCTGAAACGGACGAATAAATAGAGGTACCGCGCCCTCTTAATCATGACATCTCCCGGCTTTTGGACTATTTTTGCAATGATATCATGATCACCTTTTTTGTTTTCTTATCGGGACCGGCTGCGTATTTTCGGCACCGATTTGAAGTCCAGGGGGGCGTGGCCTCTGACGTGACGGACGTCAAAATAAAAGCTTTTATTTGAACGCCTTAGTTATTTTGACGTCAACAACACTTTTTTTTCTTGGGGATGCCGTTCATTGCATTTTGAAATGTCAGTCGCTCGGCATGCGCGTGGTCGGGTGCTCGGCGGCTCGGCGGTGTCCGCGTGTCGACGTTGCCGCCTGTACTCGTCGCGTTCTCAGCAACATCGAAATAAGCGTTCTCCATTTTCAAACTTTGCCCGGTGCCGTCCGTCACTCCTGTTCCAAATGGAGATTACGTGTACCGGAGGTGACAGAGCCCAGCCGCAGTCATTTTGTACGCATTTTTCTAGAGCTGTACTTGTGTGTAATACGATGGATTAACACCCTTGCAAGCGGCGAGCGAGTAGCCTTGACTGGCAAGACTGCACCCGCTGCAGGAGCGCTCGTGCCGCGTGACCCAAAGCAACTAGCTCGCGCTTTTAGCACTGTCGTCGACAGCGTTTTTTTTTTTTTTTTTTTTAGTGTTAAAGGGATATTTCGTTTCATTTTTTATATTTAGAAAACTATGCAGCCCTCTTCAGAGGGACATTGAGGCACCCTTCACCTAGGGTGCCTCAATGTCCTTCTGTTTAGGGTGATGCCACCCTTTGTAGTACCAGATGCCGACAGCACGCGCTCACGGGCAAAATCCAAAAAAATCGACGAAAACAAAATGTCGCCATAGCACAGTCAGCGCCACAAGCGCGTGCAAGGACACGCTCTTTCACGCGCTTCTCAACAAAAAATAAAAATAAACGTGTGTGACAAAATGGCGAGATGCCACCACCCTAAGCAAAGCGCGCATGAAGGCACCCTAGGAAAACCCCATGTCAAATATTACGATCAAATTCCGTCTATATATTTAATAAACTGGCCAGCAAACCTTCAAGAGAGCCAAGTCGCCGAAATCTGCCTACTCTAGCGTGCGGCGCGAGGCGCAATCATCAGCGCAGTCAATGCCACGGAGTTGGAGCAGCCGACATTGAGCCACTACGTCAGAGGCATGACTACGTCATTCTCACGTTTTGTTTGTTTTTACTTCTAAAAAGAAAATTGAACGATGACGTCATGAGTTTCTTCTCCCGGTGTTGGCTGACCGGGCGTTCACGTGATCACCGTATCGCGGATGCGCTAGTTTGCGCTGCCCAACGCGCTAATCGGTCTGTTTCTCCGCTCCCCTTCTCCTCTTTCGTCTTCTCCCCTTCCCCCTCTCCCCCGGGCCATCACCGTCCGCGCCATGCGAAGCGATCTGCCCGCGTCGCGTGTCCTGTTTCTCGCTCCCTCCCAAACGTCACAAGACCACGTGGTTCGACATCACGTGGCCATGACTCTGACGCCCCTAGACCAATGTTGCCTGACGCAACCGAAGTTTCGGTTTCGGTATCAGCTGATGTTTAAATTAAGATTACGCAAATAATATTCCACATTTCGCGAATCCGAAGACGTAGAACTGTTTAGTAGTGCTTTGTGAATTTGAATCACATGTAAGCCGATTTCGGAATTAAGCGGAGTTGCCCTTTAATCGTAAAAACGAAATGTCGTAAATATCGCCAAATGCCCCAACAAAACAAAATGTTCCGAAAAAAAAACACAAAAAACTAAGCCTCCACTGTGGATCGAACCCACAACCGCTCGCGCATGACGCAGACATAGTTCCGAAAATTTTGATTTGACAATTTGTTTTATACGAGACTTTCGGACGGAACTTAACGCGGAGTATTGTCGGTGGAGTACTGTCGGACGACACATGAACGCTCTGCAAAAGTGCCATCGGACGGTACTGTAGTCACCACGAATCTTCTTTTGCAACAAGAGTGACCGATGGCACCGGATGAACGAAATTGGAAAACACTGTTTCTGGATGTCGGCAACTGATATGCAACCAGCACAGGAGGCACATCGACAACACACACCAGCGAGTACACCGAGCCGCCGAGCACCCGACCACGCGCACAGACTCGCCGACCGACCGACGTTTCAAAATGCAGTCGGCGGCATTCAAAATAAAACGTGTTTACATCAAACACCAAATAAAGCAACGAAAATAATCCCTGGAGAATAATCCCTTCTCCAGGGATTATTTTCGTCGTTCTTGTCCAGCTCGCTTGCACCTTTGCATTTAATTGCATTATAATCACACCAAATAAAGCTTAGACGTCCGGGACGTCATTGGCCGCGCCCCCTGGACATCAAGTCGGAGCCGAAAATATGCCCCCATCGGCGCTCTATCATTTCGTAGAATTACGTTTCGTGGACGACTTTTTATGAACACATGTTTCATGAACACACGTTAGTGGCCCGTTTACACACCTGTGACCTCTTAGAACTGGGTGATTTGGAACAGAGCCGTATATGGGGAGAGTATGGCCAGTGGGTGTGGCGACAAAGGCGCCGGAGAGGAGACAAGTGATGGAAAGGGAGAAGAACGCCGAAGGAGCGAGAGAAAAAGAAAGGAGCAAAGAGGAGACGACCGCCATTTTGATGCAACGCTGTCGGCGCGGATATAGCACTATTGAGGCTACGCGTCGTCTGCTATTGGCTTTTTTTTCTTTTTTTTTTCGTCTGAATAAAAGTTTGCATTCAAACGTGGAGAAACTTCATTCGGTAGTTTTGTTAATCCACTGAGGAATAAGACTATATCATTTTCTTTTCAGAGCCTGCCACATAAAAGGAAATAACCGAAATTTGGATGTCGCTCCCATGCATTCCTCCAGGCGAATGAATGAAAATGGCGTCCCTCCCGCTCAGCTGGGAGCAGCCGGGAGTTCACGCGCTTCTCTTCTAAGCGTTGTGGATGCGCTCATGCCTCTCGCTCTGCGCCGAGGGCTGATTGGCTCACTCGGGAGGGGCGCGTTACGTCGACGAGATCATAAACTGGCCACGGCTCTGACTTGGAAGGGACGCCTTTTTCGGAGGTCGATACGGAGCAGAGCAAGGGGGCAGAGTAGTTGTTTGACGTCTGTGACGTCATGTCCGGTTTTCGTGACATCTTCACCCCTTCGCGCACTCCTCCAGAGCAGAGTATGCTCCCAGCTCGTTCCTCCGAAGTCAACCAAACTGTCATAGTTGTAAAAGACGGCCCGTACCAGTCAGTACCAACTACGAACTCTGGTACCAGTCAGTACCAACTACGAACTCTGGTGCGACTTTGTTGGCGCCATCCAGAAAGAATGCGTGCCCTGCTCGCGTAGTTCCACGCGAAGGAAGAGGTCCCCTTGGATCACCCCCGAAATCAGGAAAATGGCTGGCCAGAAACGAGCCCTCTTCAAACGTGCCGCTCGTACACAGTGCCAGATTTCACTTCAGAGTGCTAAAGATTTGCAGCGCTCAATCAAGTCTGCCATCTCTCGTGCTCACAGTGCTTACGCCCACACCATCTCTATGAAGGCAAAAAAGGACCCTAAGCTGTTCTGGCAGTATTTCAATGGGCTTCAGTCTAGCCGACAGCGTCCCTGTTTCTCCAGAGACCATCACCCCATCACGTCCCCCAGGGATGTAGCCCAACTCTTCGCTTCACAGTTCTCCTCTGCTTTCAGCCACAACTCCTCTACTCCAGATCCCGACCTTCTTGTGCAGACTATCGAAGCTTCCACCTCCCAACCTGTAACCTGCCTTCCAAATTTGTGCTTGTCCCTCGACGACCTGCATGAAGCTGCCCGACTGATCCGGCCCTCCCACTGTGCTGGGCCTGACCTGCTCGCCCCTACTTTCATCAAGTCCCTATTCCCTTACCTATCTTTCTCCTTGCTCTCACTTTTCCAATCCTTTCTCGACCACTCCTACGTGCCCTCCGCGTGGAAGAAGGCCCTTGTGACACCAGTTCACAAGGGTAAAGGGAAACCTCTCAACGACCCTTCCAGCTACAGGCCCATCTCTATTACTTCTATCCTCTGCCGCACTTTCGAACGCACCATCAACCAGCACCTTCTTCGCTTTCTGGACAACAACGGCCTTCTTTCTGCCTCCCAGCATGGTTTTAGGCCCAACCGAAGCTGTGAGTCAGCTCTCGCTACTATTGTTCACCACATAAGCAATAACCTGGATAACCGTTCCCCAACTGATATCATTCAACTAGACCTGTGCAACGCCTTTGATTCCCTCGACCACTCTATCCTCCTCCAGAAAATTGCACAATCCGGTATTCGTGGCCCTCTGCTGCTCTGGCTGAGCCGCTTTCTTATCGGTCGCTCCCACCGTGTATTGTTCCATGGGAAGGCCTCCGATAAGTTCGCTGTCACCTCAGGGGTACCCCAAGGCTCAGTACTGGGGCCCACATTATTCCTCTTGTATGTGAACGACATGCCTTCATCGCAAGAGTGTCTGCTGGTGCAATATGCAGACGACACCACCATTCTGGCCCCAGCAGACGTACCCTCCTCCACGTCGGGTGTCCAGAGTCTCCTGGACCGGATTGACTGCTGGGCAAGAACGAACTGCCTCTCAATTAGCTTCCACAAAAGTTCTGCAATGCGAGTCTCCAACAGCCGTTCCACCGTTCCTCCTGCATACTACTTGTCAGGCTCTCCCATTCCTAGTGTTCAGTCTCTCCCAATCCTTGGGGTTGTGTTCAGTTCAACTCTGGACTTCTCACCTCAGATTGCAGACACTGTGTCCAGGGCCCGGCGGACTCTTGGCTTTGTCACACGTGTCTCAAGGAACTGGGGACATGAAACTTTCCGCGCTCTCTACACTGCCTTAGTCCTGCCTCGTCTGGAATACTGCTGCTCCGTGTGGGGACCCTTCCAGGCTCACCTCATCGACAGGCTGGAGGGCGTGCAGCGCCGGGCTACTCGAACACTTCATACTCGGATGTTGGGCCGGCAAGTTCCTGTGCCGCCATATGAAGCTCGCCTTAGGGCCCTTGGGTGGCAAAGCCTCTGCCACCGCCGGACAGTGGCTCGGGTTGGGCTCCTTTGTAGGTTGCTCGACGGGTCCATGAGTGATACCCACCTCCACTCATGCATCAGGATCGGGAAGCGATCCGGGCAGCCAGAACTCCTGCACGCCCGAACAGAGCGCCACTCGCACTCCGTACTCCCCGCCGCCCTCAGAGACTTTCTTGCGGCCCCCCTGTCGATTCGATCTCCACTCCCCAACAACCGTGACGAGTCCGCTGCCTTGCGCCGTGCATTTTCGCGGTCAAAGTGATTCTACGCCATGATCATTGTTCGGTTTCATTTTGTTTTTATTCATTCTCTGTTATTGTTGTTTGTTTTGTTATTTCATGCCCCAGGTGGTTGGCTGACAGGCACTCTAGTGTACGGGCTCTCGCCTTTCTGTCATCGCCTCGCAAGCCACCCGGGGTTACATTGCTCTTGCAAATAAAGATTATTATTATTATTATTATTTGCAAAGTGACGTAGATGGAAACAAATCGCCGCGGCGTTTTTCGCGGACTCGGAGATATAGGAGCGATCCGACGTTAAAAAAAGATGTGTTTCGACTACGAGAGTGGCAGCAAGAGCCACGTAAATACCTGTGCACACTCGGGGCGGACGGGCGCGTTTGATCAAAGTGCTTTGGGACCGATCTTTTACGGTTACCACTCGATACTGACGTGACACTCGGCAAAGAAAGGTGGGACCGGCATTGCGTAGCTCCCACGAACTGTTATAGCTCGAACGTACAGTCGTGTCAGAATAAATATACATACCGTGTTGCAAAGGTAATCCATACGTCGTTTATTTTAGCTCCATATCACACAAAACAAAAAGATAGATGCGATGAGAGTCCCTTTTCGGCGACAGAAAACAAGGAGATGACAAGGGGAAGAGATTGACCTCTTAATATAAAATTGAGGTCAGCGATCAAACTATAATACGGGAAGGGTCCACAAGGTTCGCGTGGGTGGGTATTTAATTCAGCAAGCCAGCCGGTAGTGGGCACACGGTCTTGACCAAGGACCGTCGGAGTGCCTGCTAGGCCCAAATTCTGCCGAGCTCGCTCGGTCGGTGTCATTGTTGGCGTTGTCGCTTTTCCCGGGAGTTTGTGGATCCAGCGTTCGTGTTGGTCGTGGCCGGTTTCGAGTACTTCCTTCTTTTTTCTTGCTGCTTAAAATCGGGACCTGCCAGAAGAGCACGTAGAAAAATTAATGTCCGTTGGTTGTCGCGATCAAGTAACTGAGCGACGTTGTCGGTCATGTTTATTTAATCGTAGAAAAACGGCTCCGGAGCTGTTGTCATACCTACATTTTTGGCGTAAGATCGCTTCGTGATTTTGGCCTCGGTTTTTAGCGCAAGGTACTGTAACAATAACACACCGCAACCCCCGCCGCCCCCCCCCCCCCCCTCGCCCCAACATTGGACACAAGACAACAACCCGCCACAAACTCCGCAAAACATTAAAAAAAAAATAGTTTTGGCCTGTTTTTACGTTTTCGGAAGTGACGTCACGGACGTCGTTGCCCCGTATCCCCCGTATCGACCTACAAAAAAGGCGTCCCGACCTGGGACACACACTGGCGCCATCTATTGCGTAGCAGTGTAAACTTGGCGGTCCGGCATAGTGTCTATTTTTCTCGCGCATTATCCTTTCTTTCTTGGGTCGAAAAACTTTTGTCAACGTTATTAACGAGCGTTTCTCAAAGGTATTACGCACATTTGACCTCGGAAATCCCGCAAAACCTTTGCTCTTGTGAAATGCAGTTCCAGGGTCACCGCATAGATGGCGCCAGCATGCCAGCGTGTTCTTTCGTCCTAAAATATTTAAGAGGTTTCAACAGGTATTCTTTCTCTCGGTCGTACTCGGTTGCAAGCATGGAGAATAGAAGGGTAGGAGAGGGCATGACGACGGCCACGTAGCCTTCACAAGCCATGCTCCCTCGACGCCTCGCCTCTTTCTCATTTTCCACCTTACTCTCCTCACTTACCATGCCAACGTGACCACATCACGTGACCGTAGCTAGCCTTCGTCTTGCTATGGGGTACTAGAATACACCAGTCAAGACTTCGATCTGATAAAACCTCCCGGACGGAGCGCGCGCAAGCCTTCAAGGGTCTTTCTACAATCAACCATCCATCTCACACGTGACATGTCACGCGCACCAATCGCCAGAGAGATTTGCGGTCACGCTGGGCACAAAATCGTTTAAACTTTTTATGACTAGGCTTCACCAATATTGCAACGTGCCCCCTCAGTTACAGGTTAAGAAGGTAGCGGCAAATGCCCCTCAAAGGGAATCAGATATCCTTCCGCCACCTCCGCATCCAATAGCGTCCCACCGTTTTCTTGACGTCGCGGCCAACGCTCGAGGAGGGTCTTGCCTTTCTGTACATATTTGCTTTATTTTTCGAATTTGACTTAGCATTGTGGAAGCCACGAGAGGGAGATTAGAGTTCTCCCCCACCGACGGGAACAAACACGACCTTCGGAGATTAGCTTCCCCCCCGATGGATACAAAGGCTGCTTTCAGGGGCTCGGTTCCCTCTCCGATGAATACAAAGGTCGCTTTCTTAAAAAGTGGGATCGGAGGCAAGTGAGAATCCATTGAAGCGGAACAAGGAGCGTTTCCAGTGAACTCTTCTTTCGACTGCGGAGAGATTTGAAACGGGCGCATCACACTTATGGGAGGAGCTTCTCCTACCTTCTTGACTTGTAACCGACTATAGTACTTCTAACCTCCTTGGTTGCAAGTGTGTAAACGGCCCGTAAGTCGAAGACGGGTGGAATCATCTGTTTGCACAATGGCCTCCGAGATCCCGAGGCGCGCGCGTGAAGGCTTCTTCGGCCGTTCCACTTGAGTCGCTCCCCAGCAGTACTCCGTCGCAGGGAGCCAGAGTTGCGCGTCTGTTTTCCACGTGCCGCCGCGCCGCTATTCTAGCCACCATAGCGCCGCTATTCGCCGAGATCCGATCACGTGAGGAACGGATCAAGTGCCGTGCAGGAAAGTAGATGTTCACACGCCCCGGCGTACGTTCCCTGCTTTTGAGCGCGGCGCCGCTATTCGCCGAATTCAGTCACGTGACGAGCGGGATCAACGTGCCGTGCAGGAAAGACGGCGCTACGGAGATGAACGCTCAACTCTGGCTCCCGTTGAGACACATTCGCGTTTGAGCGCGGTGCGTTCCGTAGCGGCAAGCGGACGCGTTGCGTTGCGAAGACCGCTTGCGCCAAACTTGTACTGCTTGTACGCACAGTTGTGTTGACACGCAGTCAACCGCAGTCAAAAGCCAATAAGAACGCGCTATCGTCGCTAATGGCTCACCAATAGTAAGCGAAATCCAAGGCAACATGGCGGCGCACAGCGACAGCGTCGAAGTGTTCGATCTTGGGACAATCTCGCCGGCTTCCCCGACGTTTTGTCAAGCTTGAACCATCGCAGCCTTGGAAAATACAGTCCCCACCGCTCCCCAAAATGAAAAAGCAAGTTCATCTTGGTTTTAAAAGCGCACAAAAGACGAGGACAGAGTAAGAAACACAAACGACGGACGAGCGCTCACTCGCAACTGATAGGTTTTGTTGGAACCTCAGAAAACACAAAAAGCATCCCCCCCCCCCAGGATGTTTTTTTGTGTTTTCTGGAGCCCAACTTTCCACTCTACTGAAAAAGCAAGCACTGCGACCGGCGAATCGGATACGTCCAATACGTCTCGCCGAGTCGGCCGGGTGGGGTGAGAGAGAGAGAGAGAAGCGTTGTGATAGAGGTTGGGGGGCGGGTGGGGTGAGCGAACACGTCACCCCATCTCCTCTTTCGGCTTCTGATTGGTCGAACAAACCCGAACGCACCGCAACGCTGCGGAGAGTGGTCCATACGCACATTCACGTTTGAACGCGTTTGAGTCCATTGCGGAGTCCTTGCGGCCAGGCGCGGTCGCTTGCGGAGCGACGCGCGCCTTCCCGCAACGCTCGGTAGCGCGACGCAAGCGAGTAGAGACTCGC
Source organism: Ixodes scapularis (assembly GCF_016920785.2). Classification (NCBI taxonomy): domain Eukaryota; kingdom Metazoa; phylum Arthropoda; class Arachnida; order Ixodida; family Ixodidae; genus Ixodes; species Ixodes scapularis. Next base: position 118,121,624 of record NW_024609857.1, on the reverse strand, counting down.
TCAACTTTCCGAAGCGTTGCGTTGCGTTCGGGTGCGTTCGACCAATCAGAAGCCGAAAGAGGGGAGGGGGTGACGTGTTTTCTGGCCCCACCCGGCCGACTCGGCGAGACGTATCCGGTTCGCCGGTCGCAGTGCGTGCTTTTGTTTTGGGGAGCGGTGGGGACTGTATTTTCCAAGGCTGCGGTGGTTCAAGCTTGACAAAACGTCGGGGAAGCCGTCGAGATTGTCCCAAGATCGAACACTTCGACGCTGTCGCCGTGCGCCGCCATGTTGCCTTGGATTTCGCGGTGAGCCACTAGCGACGATAGCGCGTTCTTATTGGCTCTTGACTGCGGTTGACTGCGTGTCAACGCAACTGTGCGTACAAGTTTGGCGCAAGCGGTCTTCGCAACGCAACGCGTCCGCTTGCCGCTACGGAACGCACTGCGCTCAAACGCGCTACCGAGCGTTGCGGGAAGGCGCGCGTTGCTTCACAAGCGACCGCGCCTGGCCGCAAGGACTCCGCAACACACTCAAACGCGAATGGCGCGTTTTTCGGCACGCGAAAACGCGACGCGCTATGAACGCTCGCGCGGAAGCTGACGCGGGGGCACCAAGAGTGGGGCACCGGGGCACCCGCATGCAGACAAAGCCAAGCACCACCGGCCGCGCGTTCTCAACATGCGATGTAAATGTTGACGCAAATACTACAAAATGAGAATTAAATGAACAAATAAGTAAATAAAACGGGTTTGTGTGTCAGAAGAAACATCTTTTCAATATTTACAGGTGGTATTCACTGAGCCTGCAGGTTCGATTTTGCCAGGGAGCGCCACCGTCGATCCGCCATCCTCGAAGTCTCGGTATGGTGCCTCGATTGCGTCTTCGACTGGTGTGTTTAGCGCCCTATCCCGCCCATACATCAAAAGTGGTCCCAATGTGGCAACAAATGACGCGAGTGTCATGCTGTTGCCTGTCGCGATCCTGGCGGTTGACCGTAGAAATGCTGGCGAAAAGCACGAGCGGACTCGAGTAGCGCTGTCGTCACGGCGTCGCTTCAGGCGTCCCAACTTCCGGCTGTACTAGCATCCGTGAGCTGTCACAATGGAAAGCGACCTGCAGCAGAGCAGGCGTTTGCCGTACTTACCACAACTGTTGGGACACCGCCAGGGTCGCAACCGGCGACAGCATGACACTTTTATGACGTCATCAGGCGGAAATCGAGGGACCACTTTTTTGGCCGCGGTAAACACACCAGTCGGAGACGCGTTCCAGGCACCATAGTCTCGGTTTGACTGGCTTGGGTACGCTACGCGGTCGTCCGCTGCTAGTGTGTGCTAATTTCATATCGTTGAAGCTTCGTAGAACAGAAGAGAGAAGAAAAGTTGGTCTCGGGGGCGGGCCGTTTTCTTTTGGTGAATTCGCGTGGTTGCCTCTCTCCTCTGACCTCGATTCAGCAGAGCGCCCCCTCCTCGCCGCCAGAGCTACTCGGGATCCTTTGCAGCCGATCACAACCGCTCGCTTCAGAGCGCTCCGAGATTCTTAGACCAATCACGGAAATAAAATTTCTGGACATTGGTAATGCATTAAAAAAAAAACACGATCTTACAGCGTACGGTGGACGATTGAGCAAAATTTACTCTCGCAACATGATGAAATAACTCTTGTGACTTAAATTGTTTTACGCATCGGCATGTAAAAAAAGAAAACAGCAGTATGCGAATTGATTTTCGCAGAACGGAACGAAAGCCAACGCTTGGAAAGAGTTGTCAACTCATCGCGTTTTCGTCAGTGAACGAGCTGCGATAGCGGTCATGCGTACGACAGAACAGGCAAATATAAAATGGTTAATAATAATAATAATAATAATAATAATAATAAACCGCATTTCTCTCACGGCGAAATATCGTGTAAGCCATGTCATGCCTTAGAATCATGACAAATGTCATGATTCTAAGGCATGACATGAAAGGAAGTTGAAGGGGCAAGGAGAAAGAAGATGATGCCACGTGAGACAACGATTTTTGGAGAGGAAGGAAAAGGAGACGACGGCGTGAGAGTTAGAGTTAGAATCGAAGACTGAGACCGGGAGGAAGCGGCGGATGGGGTCCATGGCTACGCTCCAGGACGCGCCCGACCCTTGCTGTGCACAAGCTGTCGCGGCGAGAGTTCCACACTCCCCTTCAGACGCCTAGGAGACAAGGGCCTTCGCTGTCCTGGGCAAGTCGCTTCGGTTCGTCGACGCAACGAACTCAAACTGTAAGGCCTGCTCCGAACAGCTTCATTTCTTGGAACTGTAGATGTGCTTAAGCGTGTGTGTATTATTTCCACTTTTACTGTGTACATACTCCTTTGCTTTCCGTTATATCTCCGTCTTCCTTTTGTAAATATAATGGGTTGTAAATTATTCGTTTTCGGCTTCGCCTCTATCGCATTCGCAACGCCTCTGGCCGAACCGTGACAAAGACTATGTTTCACTCTTTCATAAAGCAAGCTTTGCGGGACCCCTCCGCCCTTGTGCACCCATTCGCAGGTCGTGTCGCCTTTCCTCACTTAACTCCCGCAGGTCCAGCGAGTTGCCGATCCACTGCAGCCCCGGCGTCGCTTGGTACATACAAGAGGCGGCCCACGTCGGTCGTTCAGCAGCACACTGAAGGGACGCAAAGCTCGCAGCCTCCTTGGGGCATGCAAGACGAGGCTGAGCAGACCTCCAAGCTCTTCTGACGCACATGTGAACTCCAATAAGAGAGGATTCGCACTGGCAGTCTTGTTGGTCCTTAGGGGCCGTCGAGGAGTGCCAGAAAGCAGAATTCCATTTCCAAGAAGAAATTCACTTCCATTCCAATTCCAAGGAAGTGACTAGCTGGGGAACTACCTGCGCAAGAAGGATGGAATTTTGCTTTCTGGCACTCCTCGATGGCCCCCAAGGACCAACAAGACTGCCAGTGCGACCACATCTCTAGGAATCGGGGTGCGACACCTGTCTCATTGGAGTGCACATGTGCGTCAGAAGAGCTTGGAGGTCTGCTCAGCCTCGTCTTGCATGCACCAAGGAGGCTGCGAGCTTTGCGTCCCTTCAGTGTGCTGCTGGACGACCGACGTGAGCCGCCTCTTGTATGTACCGAGCGACGCCGGGGCTGCAGTGGATCGGCAACTCGCTGGACCTGTTAAGTGAGGAAAGGCGACACGACCTGCGAATGGGTGCACAAGGGAGGAGGGGTCCCGCAAAGCTTGCTTTATGAAAGAGTGAAACATAGTCTTCAAGTGCATGCCTAGCTGGGGAACTACCTGCGCAACGGGAATGGAATTCTGCTCTCCGAGTGCAATAAAGTGACTTGCGCACTGAAGGCGACCCTATTCACTACTATTATCAGGCGCTGTGTCTAAAGATAGGTCTGACGTACCTAGGATGCAAAATCTAAAGATACGTCAGACGTACCCAGGACGCGGAGTCTGTGTCGGGTGCCCTAGCGTGGGCAGTACGACTGCGGCCGGACGCTCCTGCTGGTGTATTTACAGCAGTCCAAAAGCGTTCCACGCTTGCGTCTTATCGACCTTGCATAAGTGGCTGGCAGCCGCTTGGCCTGGCCGCCATGTGATACACGGGCGTGTGCCTGTCGTGTGTAAAAACGCGTGCAGTGCCAAGAAAATCAAACACTGTGTCTAACAAACTACTGATTTCAAATTCCCCGACTTTTCCAAGTTTTTCCCTGGCTATTTTGATTAAATTCCTTGAGTTTTTGAGTCGAAGGATGACATTTCGGCAATGTCATTCAGCATGGCCGTGCCGACGAGCAACCGCCATGCCGCTTTCATTAGTCGTCTTCCCTTATCTAGCCCACTGTTTGAATGATTCCCTGACTTTCCCAGATGATTTGAAATTCCCTGGGAGTTCAAGGCTTTCCAGGTTGGCAGACACCTTTTGAAAGTTTGGCACGCGTTTGCGGGGTTTAGTGATCGGGAAGCTGCTCGAAAACAACATAACTATAAGAGAAGCTGCAGGTACAATACTGCTTACACGACTGTCGCCCCCTCACAGAAGGCACCCGGCAGGCGGCCGGGAGCCGCCGTCCGCCCGGAGTGACCGCCGTCGGTCTTTTTCACGTCACTACGGATCACATAGTGACGTGTAGTTAGCTCAGCACCGAGCAGTTCGGGGATTTCAACACTTCTCTCGCTGCTTCAAATGCGAATCTTGACTCTCGAGCTAAGAAAATTGCCCGGGCACGTCCGCCGTATACCGTTAGAATTCCGCGTTCTGATTACGTCCTACATACCTTTAGACTCCGCGTTCCGGATGGGTTCGACGTATCCTCCGACACAGCGATTATCGAGGAGCTCCCGTGGTTAACGATTGCGGATATTTTAATTAAACTCGAACGACCGAGCGATGTCCGAGATAGTGATCCGAGCCCGTACGAGAAGCACGGGACCGAATCTGGCTTACTCTGAATTAAATAAAAAAGAAAAGCCTCATTTCCTCGTACTTCACGTTATTCCTACGCAAAACCCTGAAAAACCGAATTCCGCACACGAAATCCACACACTCCGATCAATGCCCACAACGCTTCCGACACGCACTGGGCGCTGCCATCTTATCGTTGACGCCAGAGATTTGGTCTTGTTACGTCATAGATTTGGCCTGGTCACGTGTCTATAGTCGGTTACAAGTCAAGAAGGTAGGAGAAGCTCCTCCCACAAGTGTGATGCGCCCGTTTCAAATCTCTCCGCAGTCGAAAGAAGAGTTCCCTGGAAACGCTCCTTGCTCCGCTTCAATGGATTCCCACTTGTCTCTGATCCCACTTTCTTAGAAAGCGACCTTTGTATTCATTGGAGGGGGAACCGAACCCCTGAAAGCAGCCTTTGTACCATCGGAGGGGGACGCGAATCCCCGAAAGTGGTCTTTGTTTCCATCGGAGGGGGTAAACTCTTATCTCCTTCTTGTGGCTTCCACAGTGCTAAGTCAAGGTCGAAAGATATAGCATATATGTACAGAAAGGCACGACCCTCCTCGCGCGTTGGCCGCGACGTCACGGAAATGATGGGACGCTATTGGATGCGGAGGTGGCGGAGTGATATAGGATTCCCTTTGAGGGACATTTGCCGCTACCTTCTTCATCATTTATTCATCATTTATTAAACCTTGAAGGCCATTGCTGGCATTACACAAGGTGGTAGTAACTGCTGAAGAAACATTATATAAATGAACAAACCAAAAAGTGGGTTACATGCTGGAAAACTTTGTTATATAAAGCAGCAAAAACAGGAAAAAACACACTTAAAACATTTTTAGGGAAAAACAGCTGATGAAACAGAAAAATACCCAAATAAAACATTTCTATAAACACGAGTTGACTTTGCTATTAGTGCAAATGCAGATGGATGGTCAGTTGGGATATGAATGTATTATAATCTGTCTGGGTCACGATACTGTTAGGCAGGCTATTCCAGTCAGTTATTGTGAATGGCAAGGTGGAGTTAAGAAACGAAACTGACGAGGCGAAAATTGGACGAACTTTACAGACGTTATCAATGCGAGGAAATATGCGAGTGGCTGGGGATAATAGTGAAATTCTGATGTCATGGTTATGATAGTAAATCTTGTGAAAAAGAGACAGGCGTGATAATTTCCTTCTGGTTGAGAGGAGATCAAGGTTAGCTTTCATTCGTAAAGAAGTGATGCTGGTGTCTCGTGAGTAATCTGAAAAAATGAATCTGATTGCGCGGTTTTGAAGTGCCTCTATGTTTGTTATCAATGAATGTTGCCAAGGGGACCAGATGGATGACGCGTATTCAAGTTGCGATCTTATGAGTGTAGTGTAGGCTAGTTGTTGATGGTGCTAGTTTCAGGTTTCGTCGAAGATAGCCAAGAGAGCGGTTAGCATTAGACAGGACGTGTGTTATATGCGTGTTCCATGAGAGATCGTCAGATAAGTGAACACCCAGATATTTGTAAGATGGACACTTGGTAATTACCTGGCTGCACATGGTGTAAGTGAAAGAGAGAGGACTATGAGCACGCGTGAAGGAAACGAGATTTGTTTTAGAAAAGTTAATTTTCATTTTCCACTGTTTACACCAGTCGGCTATTAGGTTAAGGTCAGCTTGTAGGGTTATGTTATCGTTCAGGTTAGATACAGATCGGTAAATTACGCAGTCATCAGCAAAAAGTCGAATACAGGATGTTATGCGATCTGGTAGGTCATTTACGAATGTTAAAAAAAGCAGAGGTCCGAGAACACTGCCCTGGGGGACTCCGGATGATACAGGAGAATAAGCTGACGACTGGTTGTTAATCACAGTATGCTGAGTACGATTGGTTAAGAATTGTCCTATCCATGATGTTACGAGTGGATGAATGTGAAGTTTGGTTTATCTTGAGCATGAGTAAACTGTGGGATACCTTATCGAATGCTTTAGACAAATCAATGAATATGGCGTCTGTCTGTATGTTATTATCGATGTTATTGTGTATTTCATGAACAAGTTGTACAAGTTGCGTTTCGCAAGAATATGATTGTCTGAACCCGTGTTGGCTTGGAAAGAGGATGAGGTTATTTTCGAAATGCTTCATGACATTTGAATATATTATGTGCTCAAGTAGCTTGCAGGGGACACTGGTTAGAGATATAGGACGATAATTTGATGGTGAAGTTCGATCCCCCGATTTGTGTATGGGGACCCACTCTGCCAATTTTTCAAACTGTAGGAAACCTGTAACTTACTATAGTGGGTCAAAATTGTACAACATGACGGCGGTCAATTGGGGGTCACTTTTGGCCTGATGAACGGTATACTAGTTCAGTGGCCGTACCCAGAAAAAAATTTCTGGGGGGGGGGGGGGGGGGGGTTTCGGGGACAACGGTGGCCATTTTGTCTTATTTTCGCCTATGAATCATGTGCATCGGTGGCATATAATGGAGAGTGATAGCAAACCGAAGAACCGGTCCCGGTTTGGTACCCCGGTAGCCGACCGGTGCCACTGCGCGTGCGCAGAGGTGGAGATTAAAATCGGCTGGCTGCAAGTGCACCGACCGGGGGCCGTACCCAGAAAAAAATTTCGGGAAGGTCAGAACCCCCCTAACCCCCCCCCCCCCCCCCCCCCCCCCCCCCCGGTTACGGCCCTGTACTAGTTTATCCCTCTAAGTCCCTCTACCTCGTTGGGCCGACCCCATAACTCTATGGCCGACCCTCATTGGACGAGAGCCGCTTCGACGCCTCGGCGCGCGCGTCTCGTTCTGGGTCGGCTAAGAAAACAACGCTCGCCCGCGAAAACGCGCGCCCCGCGCGCAGGAAATGACGTCAGTTTGACGCCGACGCGCCTGAATCGCGAGCAAAAACGCGCCATGCGGTCTGCGCCATAGAGCTATTATAATGTATGCTAGTGGTTCAACTGGGCGCTAGTGTCCTATGCGACTTCCGTAGACGCAAATTGATAGCAGACAGCAACCAGTCTACTTTTGCGGTGCTCCTGTGCATTTTTATGCGAAGACGCGCGTGCATTTTGCCCTCTTCGGCGAAAAATAACACGGAGAACACTTTGACTTTGATTATTTGGGTCGTACCGAATAGTATACACCTTAATTAACACTGTAAAAGTGTAATTGCTTTAGTTAGCGCATTTTTCTTCATCAGTGGAACGATGCTTAACTTCGCTACATTTCAGTCCAAAACGTGTGTTCCGCAGCAGGTGTGTAAAAAACAAGCGACGATTCAAAGCAAAAATTGCAATCGAATGGAATATAGAGTGTAATCAAGGTTCACCAGCATTCCGGTGACGCTTATATATTGATAATATGCCAGTCCTGTCACTATATGAAATGACCCCGTCGTGCATTAGCGGATAAAAACATTCAAACCGTAGAGAATAAAGTCCGTGGGCTATAAAAGGTGTCTCTTCGTATTGTTTTCTCTGCCGGGCAGCTTTTTATCGGGCACCTTGGGCTCGAAGATTTCGAGCGTGCGGGTGATATTTTGAACGTAGAACAGACATCTTCGCTCAGAGCAGAGAAGAATAAAAGGGCACTTACTTATTTAAAATCGGAATAGATTACGTATGCGTTCAATTGATTTTGATCGTATATGCACAAGTAGTTACTGATCCAGTGTTACTGCGTAGTTCTTGCCGACTCCCTTAATTTCCAGATGTTCTTCGTTCGTTTGGCACGTGTATCCCTCATGCTGAAAAAGCGGCCGACGTCGTGTTCGCGCTAACAGTGTCCGACAGTGCATATAAATACACGTACGAAGCCATTTTAGCACCCGTTTTTAATGCGATGAATTTGAAAGAAAAACGCCGTAACTGCCCAATTTTTTCGTCGGCCTGACTGAGAAATGTTCTAAGCTACCTAGTACGTACGAATTATTTGGTATATTTGCTCTTATGATCGAGCGCAGGGAGAAAATGCACTCACTTTTTCGGATAGGAATGCATTACCGGAAGTAAGTTTTGGACTGGTTGCTGTCTGCTTCAATTTGCGTCAGCCACACTAGCGCCACTTGAACCTCTAGCGTACATTATAATAACTCTATGGTCTGCGCTTAACCTCCCCCCCCCCCCCCCTCTTGCCCCCCCCCCCCCCCCCCAACGCTCTTAGAAGTTTTGTGGTTTTACGTCCCTGGATAAGTGAAAAAACAAACAGCGAGGGGACTTTAAAGGGATACTACAACAAAAATTCGGTTGCTCATTTTTTTGGTCTATATGTGTTCAAAAGAGCAGTATCACATGGAACATACCAATATCCTGTTAAAAAAAAGTCTCGAAAAGTAATTTTAAAACGAATTAAACGATTAGCAAAGAGCACCTGGTGGATGTCGCTAACAGCCTCGTTTGTAATGCTCGTCTAGGAACCTTGACAGCTAGTGACGGAGGTTGTCTCGTCTTCGGCCACGACGAGAGGAGGGGGAAAGGAGGAAACTCCCCCCGTTCCCGAGAATCCCTTTTGTGTGTCGCAGAAGTCGCTATTGTCCCCCCTAGAAGATTATAGCAGATTAAAACCCGTCACTCAAAATTCGTACAAAAGCAGCCGCTTCGGTGGCTTGAACTACTAGGCCATCCTCTCTACGTCAACCACGCCGTAGCTTTGTGCCTCGTCTTGAGACGACCTACGTCACGATTGCGTTGGATGTCACGTGCTCTAAGCTGGGCCTTCTCCGAGCGCTTGCCAGAGTGGGCCGTTTATAACGAAAAATACAGCCACCAGGACCAAAATACAAACGTGCGATTGTCATTTACGAATATTGTGAATCATATTCAACCTATTTTTGAACACGACAGGAATATCTTCAAATTTTTGTTGAAGTATCCCTTTAAGTCATAACAGAGGGGCGAGTCGTGAGCGTCGCAGGTATACTTTGTTTCATACTTAGCGTGCAACGCTGTCAAAGCTACTGGCGCGAGCGCGTATCTTCATTTATGGATTTGTTTGCGCGAGAACGCGTGCAAATGATCTCAATGAGATCAATCTCCCACGTTCGCGCCAACGGGCCAGTTCTTCCCTATCGTTCCTCAAAACAAAGGCAGGCAAGTTTTAATTATCTTGAGGACAATTCTACCTGACTGGGAAAATGACCAGATATATGAAATCAGCACAAAAAGCTGAACAAGCTAGTGCAGTTTCTTTGCACGACCGCGGGCCGGGCTTGGGCTTCATGCTACATTCATGAAGGGCCCGGGCCGGGTACGGGCCTTGCATTCAAGTCTACAAAACGGGCCAAAACAAACACCAAAACATCACTCATACAGCGATATCTCGAACGGATGACCGTATTTTTAAAAAAAAGAGTAGCATTTGGCAGGAATGTTGACGTCATGTTTCTCCGAGAAGGAGAGGGAACGGCCTCGCGTCTTCTTCGCCTTGCCGGCCTTGAGGGAGCGAAGCGAAGAGAGGAGGAAACCACGGTCACGCGCCTCGTCGGGCCCTGGTTTCAATCTCGACTTCTTTTTCGAAAAATACGGCCGTCCATTTGAGATATCGCCCCTACTAGCAGCGTTGTAGGGATTGTAGCCAGTGGCGTACCAACTTGTTTTTGAGTGGGGGTGGGCAAACCAGACCCCTCCTCTCCCCCCCCCCCCCCCCCCCCCCAAATCGAAAATTCGGCGCAACTTTCTGTTGAACTTTTCTAAAGATTTGGCAATGATTCGCAAAATTACAACGTTACCAGACATTAACATTGATATTTTGGTTTTTCTCTCACGAAAAAAAAAAAATTGCTTCTTCTTAAATGAATACAAACTTGTAGTGCCTATTGAAACAGTTATGACTAATTAAGGTGAATATTCTAGAAGATAATTGTATCGATGTCGCCTTTTGTGTGTTTACTGGCAATTTTAGTGTTTGCTTGCAGAAAGTGGCCGTGACAACGAGGTTGGGTAGTAGCCGGCACAGTCACGAATCACACTACGAGAGTTTTTGAATTTGAGGCTTCATCAGCGCACGCCTGCAAGTCTGTTTAGATTCTTAAAATAAAGGCAATCACTGCGTTCTTACTTTCTCTGGGAGTCACCGTTTCGTGCGCGAAAAACTGATGCAACGGTTGCTGAGCCTTCACCAGAAGAGATAACAATATTGTAAATGTGCATGTTTTTCGATTTGAGTCACTTGACGTCAGCTTTGCATGAAAGTGCGCGTTCCATATTCGCAACGTGCCGTTTTTAACCTTTAAAATTCCGGTTTCTGGTGTTCGGACACACACGGACGTTTAGGAAGATGGGGAGAGTTAGGAATGGTCGGATGTTCAACGTCGACCATGATAGTTCTGTGTTTAACGAATAATTTTTCATCATTGTTTACTAACGAGTGCTTGGACTCCGTCCCCACTCTCCCTGAAGAGCTTTACGAGCGCATGCATCCTATTAACGTTAAACTCCGCCGGTATTATAACATTGATTGATAAACTAAAACTTACTTCGTCCGCTGGAACCGATAACATCAACTCTAAAATTTAAAAGAAACGCCAGTGTTATTTCCGAGTGAGTATTTAAAAACTTATCTT